>NC_040034.1:15777654-15914005 GCF_000972845.2 Larimichthys crocea | reverse complement strand
GGAATATACTATTCATAACTATGTTTTAATGCATGTATAATCACCTGAAAAAATAAGACTCTTATGTTTGTTACTTAGAAATGATCCTTTTTATCTACAGTGGGAGAGGGGTCTCTTTTCATGGAGGCCGCCGTTTAAACACCTTATTTATACAGTAGTCCAGAAGAGAAAAACTAATACTGAGTCTAAACAGGGTCCTTAAAGTGTTGTTTCTCCTTTGCACTGGGAAGGAGATTGCCAATGCAATGATAGCAAATAATGCAACTAAATCTACACACTGGACCTTTAAAACAGAGCAGATTTTCTTTCTCAAATAAATGCAATAGCTTCCATACACTTGCAAGGTCCTGTTCTCTCCATACATCAAAACTAGAAAATATCTTTATCAAGTCATGGGTGGTGGAGTGGGAGATTTCCACTCAGTAGAATCAGGTGTCTAGCCAGGAGAGTTACAAAAGCTCCAAAGTTGTTTTTATGATTTGATTTTGACTCGAACGGGCAGTGATTGTAGACGGGAAGATAGAGACATGGGCATTTTGTAAAATTGTTTGGAAGATTTATAGCCAAAATTATGCACGAAGGGCACATCCAAAGCATATGGAATTGGTGGCTGATACGCACTTAAAACTGCTGGGTTGAAAATAACCCAATCGTGTTATTTGTGTAACCCAACGCTGGTCCAAAGTTAGACCTGGTCAACGCTGGGTGTTCTCATACAGGCTATCACCAACTAGCAGTGGCGAGGAGGAAGACCCCCCTCCCCCCACCGGCCAGGTGCTAACCTGACCACAGGCTGATGTGAGGAAAACCCTGCTCAGAGTCAGTCATGGAAAGCTGCTGGACCAGCCAACATACCTGGCTGTGTGCTCAGAGAATGTGTGGACAGCTGCGATGTCCTCACGGATATATTAACATCTCTCTGACCACCACTGTCCATCCCCATGTGTCTCAAAACCACCACCATCATCTCCATGCCAAAGAGACCTGTCTCTGTCTCAATGACTTACCGTCCAGTCGCACTCCCACCCTCAAAATAATATGCTTCGAGGGGCTGGTCTTGAATCACATCAAGTCCCAGCCGCCAGACTCACTGGACCCACTGCAGTTGCATATCATCCCAACCACTCCACAGATGATTGCTATCATCACAACCTTCACCTGGCCCTCACACATCTGGACAAAAAGGACTCTTATGTAAGACTGCTGTTCATAGACTTTAGCTCCGCATTCAACACCATCCCCAGTGCTGAGCTCCGCTACAGAAGACTCTGGAGTTTTTCTACAAAAAAAAAACACAGAAAAGTCAAATGCTCACAGGATGTGTAGGCTGTCTTCTGTCTTGTGAATAAATAAAAGGGTGTGAGTACATTTCTGTGTTACGGCCATAACATTTTAAAAATATTTTCTACAGATAATGTCAAAAGCTGTAAAATTAGACAAAATACAAACCATGTATAATCCTGTCTATAAGGATTCCAAGGGAAACTATTCTGACTCGCATGATATGGGTCCAGTCGCATCCTCACGATTAAGAATACATGAAAAAAAAAAAAATTCTCGGAAAACACTGTCTCCCCTCTACATTCGTTATACAGAAAAATGACACAGTTGTTTTAAGCATCAGCTAACACAGTGATAATGACATTTTATTCTATTTAATGTTAACACTCATGCTAAACCCCGCTGTTCATGTTCAACCACAGCTGGCAGAGCCCTCACACTGCGTGACCATGCTGTGAATCTACAGAAATCTGCAAAAATACAAAACCATCATTTATGAACTGAACTCGCTCGTAGTACTCATCACATGTGCTGACACCGGTAACCATTTTCTGCATTTCTTGACATAAATGGAGATATTTCTCTACAAAAAGTCACAATTCACACCTCACTGTCCACAGGGAATTTGCCGCTTCTGTATACTTGAAATCTCATGTGAACACATATCTCACGTGATTTGCAAGTGCTACTATCTAAACAGGGCAAGAAGAGTCTATACTATGTTCACCTGGGTACATATACATTAAATACTGTTAAATATTCTGCATTCTGGGAACTTACTTACACACTTTTTACAAAATTGTATGGTTCTTTTCATTTCTAATGATTATTTTTAATCTTTTTCCTGTGCAATTATATTTATTTATTTCACTGTCGATTACCTCCTGCTTTTGTGACAACCCTTCCTGTTATATATAGATATACAGTATATGTGCATCTTAGTATGATGCTACACACCATGTGTACAGAACAAGGCAAGACACATATCCTCGTATTCCTTGGCATAAACATTTCTGTGAAGAAGGAAGGAAAGGAAGACACAGCATATGAGCTGGTGCAGGATTTGAAGGGGAATCCTCGGCACAATGGCGTGTTTGGCATATTTTCTCTCATGTAATATCCTCTGCCTTGCCTGTGAGTTCAACATCACACATCAACGGGTATGAGGGCCCCTTTTTATTTATTTCCTCCCTCCTAAAAATATAAAAATGCTCCTTTAATATTTATTTATTTATTAATGACTTCATTTAATCTGATGGGTTGTAAATGTGAAATAGTGAGCAATCGTTCACAGCAGATACAGACACTTGATAGTATATTCTCTACAGTAGTACTAATAAAAAGTATCTTGTATCAAGTGTTGTTTTGCAAACCTGGTTAGTGGTCTGCGCATGCGCAGCTTTGTAGGCTGTCTTCAGTGCCCATAGCAACCGGAGTGGACATCAACATGGTGAGTGTCTTTGTTGTCGGCTCATTTAGTCCGTTTACTGTTTTATATTTTGTAGCTTGCCTTTTTTTTTTATAACAAAGCAGTGACTGTAGTTGACGTTGCGCACGCAACATTGTTGTCGCTGTGAGCTAAACCCACAGGCTAAAATGAGCTAACTGTAAAGCCATTCAGTGTAAACCTAGCGTTAAAATATCTAAACGGGCTGTCCTGCGTTAAATGTTGTGTTGGGACGAAGAGGACTAGTTCGAGTGGTGAAAAATGAGAATTATAATAACGGCAGCATTGTATCGTGTAGTGTACATTTCAGAGCTTTTTATAGCTAAGTAAAACGTGTGTGTTTAATGTAACACGGTTGTTGCCTGTCTGCTCTTTTGCTCATTTTGCCATGTGACAAATCATCAGCCTCTTCCTGTCTAATTGTATGTGATGATAATTGTGTCTCCAGGCCAAAGCGACGACTGTGAAAGGCGCTGACCAAATGGGTGGCATACATTCATTTTCATTTCCCTAAACCTGTCATTCCTTTGGTGGGGGGGCTGGAGCCAATCCCAGCTGACACTGGGTGTGAACATTCACATGTATGGGCAAGTTAGAGTCAGGACATTAACCTGCTGTCACTGGACATACACCAGGAGAGAGCTCCACACAGAGAGAGCACAGAAGGGATTCAGCCACAAACTCCCCGGGTTCGAACCCAGAACCTTCTTTATAATCATTTATTTGTGTTTGTACAGTTTGTGACTGGTTGTGTAGTTGCATATTTTAAGCGTTAGTTGTATTTGCATCTATTGATCTCTGGTGGGGTGTGTGTTGTGTGTGTGTGTGTGTGTGCAGGGGAGAAATCAGGGGAGAAAGCGAGCGAGGCGCCGCACATAAAACTGTTCGGTCAGATTCCTCCTATAGAGAAGATGGATGCTCACTCTCCACCACTCAGCAATGCGAGTGAGTCCCTCACGGTACACTGCTTCAACAAGTTGTCCTACCTGGGTGATATGTTTATATATTCTACAGCTTTTGACATTTTGGAGGATAGATGTCTTTTTGTACTACTCAAAAGAGTGGCTGTATCTCTGAGAGGAGCTACGATCCCATAAATGTCTAATTGTGGAGCTAAGGTGGTGGATTTACTGTAGGGGAGATAGGTTACTGTGTTGTTTACCCTCAAGTGCTTTTCCACAATGTACTTTTCGTGTACTGTATACATGATATCTGCACACACACGAGTAGGGCTGCAACTAACAATTAGATTTATTGTGATTAAAACGTTGATTATTTTCTCCATTAATCTGTTAGCTGTTTGGCCCATAGAATGTTAGACAATAGTGAAAAATATTGTTTTCCAAAGCCCAAAGTGACGTCCTTAAATGTCTTGTTTGTCCAAAACCCAAAGAGGTTCTTTTTACTGTCACAGGGGACAGGGGGCTTTTCTTAAAAAAACAAATATTGGTGATTCATTTAAAGCTGACAACTAATAGAATATTTATTTAACTAATATTTGATATGTTTGACTGATTTTGTACTGTATCCCCCACAGGAGCTGTCTCTGAGCACAAACTGCATTGAGAAAATAACCAATCTCACACGGCCTGAGTGAGTAATGAGACATAAATACACACAAAGCCCTCTGTACACGGATGGAAATGTGGTGTTGTAATGTGGTGTTCTATTGTGTCCTTGCAGAGAACTTGAAGATATTGTCATTAGGAAGAAATAATATAAAGGCCCTCACTGGGCTGGTAAGTTACATATGAAAAGAATTAACACTAACAAGTAGTTATTATTATTATTATTATTATTATTATTATTATTATTTATTATTTCTCTCTTTAACAGTTTTTAGAACTTTTTCCAACTTGAAGCTTTGAAGTGGTTACATATACTATATTTTTTATTCAGTTCCTATCAGTTCATATCATATCAAGTCATATCACTGTGTGTGTGTGCGTATGTTTATAGGAGGTAGTAGCTGACACATTAGAAGAGTTGTGGATCTCCTACAACTTGTTAGAGAAACTGAAGGGAATCCAATTTATGAAGAAAACTCAGAGTCCTCTACATGTCCAACAACCTGGTCAAAGAATGGGGTAAGCTGCATTCTAAACAGTCAACACATACTAAAATTCAACATAACTATTGTAGCTTTTTAGGTTATTATTAGCTCATTCATTTGTAGCGTATTAGGTTGCAAAATGATGAAGATGTGGTAATTCATGGAAGCACCGTACACACTGAGAATGTCACATGGTCTACAAGCTTTGCCCAGTAAAGGTTTTTAACTTCTAAGCAATTCTTATTTTTTTGAATTAATGTACTGATCTGTCTGTCTTTTCTGTGTTGTTTGGAGAGTTTGTGAGGGCTAGCGGACCTGCCATGTCTTGCCGACCTGGTGTTTGTTGGAAATCCTCTGGAGGAGAAGCATTCAGCTGAGGGAACCTGGATGGACGAGCTTCGAAAGACTTCCTAATCTGAAGAAACTCGATGGTAAGAGGTGTTTAAAGCAAAATCGATACCTTAACTATTCCCAATTCCATATCCAGGGTATGTTAAAAAAAAAACTTTATAACTCACTAGTCCTCTGAAATATTTGTTTATAATAATAATACATTTTATTTCACAGGCGCCTTTCTGTCACCTTACAGAAACAAACTAAAAGAACCATAAAAGTATCAAATTACAAGAATACAACATTAAAAACAGGTTAGAATAGGACAATGCAATTGAATCAGATGAAGAAGAAGATATACTTTATTCATCTCTCAATGGGGAAATTCTTTTTTCACTCTATTTTATTTTGACATGCATTTTAACCCAGACACACATGCAGTACAAGATACAAGGGCTCATAGACATGCAAATGTGGAGAGAGATGGTGGAGTGATGGGCAGCCAGCTGAACCAGCGCCCAGTGAGCGGTTGTGGGGGATCGGTGCCTTGCTCAAGGGCACCTAGGCAGTGCCCAGGAGGTGAACTGGCACCTCTCCAGCTACCAGTCCACCTTCCATATTTTTGGTCCATGTGGGACTTGAACCGGCCACCCTCCGGTTCCCAAGCCAAGTCCCTATGGACTGAGCTACTGCCGCCTTAAGTTAAGGTATCGATTTTGCTTTAAACACTCTTACCATCGAGTTTCTTCAGATTAGGAAGTCTTTTCGAAGCTTCGTCCATCCAGGTTCCCTCAGCTGAATGCTTCTCCTCCAGAGGATTTCCAACAAACACCAGGTCTGCAAGACATGGCAGGTCCGCTAGCCTCACAAACTCTCCTAAACAACACAGAAAAGACAGACAGATCAGTACATTAACTTCAAAAAATAAGAATTGCTTAGAAGTTAAAAACCTTTACTGGGCAAAGCTTTGTAGACCACGTGACATTCTCAGTGTGTACGGTGCTTCCATGAATTAACACATCTTCATCATTTTGCAACCTAATGCGCTACAAATGAATGAGCTGATAATAAACCTAAAAAGCTACAATATGTCTACTTGAATTTTAGTATGTGTTGACTGTTTATGAATGCAGCTTACCCCATTCTTTGACCAGGTTGTTGGACATGTAGAGGACTCGGAGTTTCTTCATAAATTGGATTCCCTTCAGTTTCTCTAACAAGTTGTAGGAGATCCACAACTCTTCTAATGTGTCAGCTACTACCTCCTATAAACATACACACACACACACACAGTGATATGACTGATATGATATGATATGAAACTGATATGAAAAAAAAAATTGTATATGTAACCACTTCTAAAGCTTCAAGTTGGAAAAAGTTCTAAAAACTGTTAATAAAGAGAGAAATAATAATAATAAGAATAATAATAATATAATAAAATAATAATAAACTTGTTAGTGTCATTCTTTTCATATGTAACTTACCAGCCCAGTGAGGGCCTTTATATTATTTCTTCCTAATGACAATATCTTCAAGTTCTCTGCAGGCACACAATAGATAACCACATTACAACACCACATTTCCATCCGTGTACAGAGGGTCTTTGTGTGTATTTATGCCGTCATTACTCACTCAGGCCGTTGAGATTGGTTATTTTCTCAATGCAGTTTGTGCTCAGAGACAGCTTCCTGTGGGGGGTACAGTACAAAATCAGTCATAACATATCAAATATTAGTTAAATAAATATTCTATTAGTTGTCAGCTATTAAATGAATCACCATTATTTTGTTTTTTTAAGAAAAGTACCCTGTCCCCTGTGACAGTAAAAAGAACCTCTTTGGGTTTTGGACAAAACAAGACATTTAAGGACGTCACTTTGGGCTTTGGAAAACAATATTTTTCACTATTGTCTAACATTCTATGTATCAAACAGCTAACAGATTAATGGAGAAAATGATCAACGGTTTAATCACAAATAAATCTAATTGTTAGTTGCAGCCCTACTCGTGTGTGTGCAGATATTCATGTATACAGTACACAAACGTACATTGTGGAAAAGCATCTTGAGGGTAAACAACACAGTAACCTATCTACCTACAGTAAATCCACCACCTTAGCTCCACAATTAGACATTTATGGGATCGTAGCTCCTCTCAGAGATACAGCCACTCTCTTTAGAGTAGTACAAATAGACATCTATACCTCCAAAATGTCAAAAGCTGTAGAATATATTAAACATATCAACCCATGTAGGACAACTTGTTAAAGCAGTGTACCGTGACGGGACTCACTCGCAGTTGCTGAGTGTGGAGAGTGAAGCATCCATCTTCTCTATAGGAGGAATCTGACCGAACAGTTTTATGTGCGGCGCCTCGCTCGCTTTCTCCCCTGATTTCTCCTCCTGCACACACACACAGACACACACACACACACACGCAGAGATCAATAGATGCAAATACAACTACGCTTAAAATATGCAACTACACAACCAGTCACAAACTGTACAAACGCAAATAAATGAAGGTTCTGGGTTCGAAACCCGGGAGGTTTGTGGCTTGAATCCCTTCTGTGTCTCTCTCTGTGTGGAGCTCTCTCCTGGTGTATGTCCAGTGACACGCAGGTTAATGTCTCTGACTCTAACTTGCCCATACATGTGAATGTTTCACCCAGTGTCAGCTGGGATTGGCTCCAGCCCTCCCCCCCAAAGGATGACAGGTTATGGAGAATGAAAATGAACGTATGCCACTCACCCATTTGGTCAGCGCCTCTTTCACAGTCGTCGCTTTGGCCTGGAGACACAATATGATCACATACAATTAGACAGGAAGAGGCTGGATGATGCTGTCACATGGCAAAATGAGCAAAAGCACAGACAGGCTAACAACCGTGTTACATTAAACACACGTTTTTACTTAGCTATAAAAAGCTCTGACTGTACACTACACGATACAATGCTGCCGTTATTATAATTCTCATTTTTCACCACTCGAACTAGTCCTCTTCGTCCCAACACAACATTTACCAGCAGGGCAGCCCGTTAGGTATATTTAACGCTAGGTTTACACTGAATGGCTAATTACAGTTAGCTCATTTTAGCCTGTGGGTTTAGCTCACAGCGACAACAATGTTGCGTGCAACGTCAACTGCAGTCACTGCTTTGTTATTAAAAAAAGGAAAGCTACAAAAATATAAAACAGCAACGGACTAAATGAGCCGACAACACAGACACTCACCATGTTGATGTCCACTCCGGTTGCTATGGCACTGAAGACAGCCTACAAGGCTGCGCATGCGCAGACCACTAACCAGGTTTGCAAAACAACACTTGATACAAGATACTTTTTATTAGTACTACTGTAGAGAGTATACTATCAAGTGTCTGTATCTGCTGTGAACGATTGCTCACTATTTTCACATTTACAACCCAATAAAGTCATTAAATAAATAAATAAATATTAAAGGAGCATTTTTTATATTTGTTTAGGAGGGAGGAAATAAATAAAAAGGGGCCCTCATACCCGTTGATGTGTGATGTTGCACTCACAGGCAATGCAGAGGATATTACATGAGAGAAAATGTGCCAAAAACACGCCATTGTGCCATGAGGATTCCCCTTCAGAGGCAAATCCTGCTACTATCCACCGCTCATATGCTTGTGTCTTCCTTCCTTCCTTTCTTCACATAAACATGTTTATTGCCAAGGAATACGAGGAATGTGTCTTGCCTTGTTCTGTACATACACATGGTGTGTAGCATCATACTAAGATGCACATATACTGTATATCTATATATAACAGGAAGGGTTGTCACAAAAAGCAGGAGGTAATCGTACAGTGTAAATAAATAAATATAATTGCGCAGGAAAAAGATTAAAAATAATAATTAAAAATGAAAAGAACCATACAAGTTTGTAAAAAGCGTGTAAGTAAGTTCCCAGAATGCAGAATGTTTAACAGTATTGAATGTATATGTACCCAGGTGAACATAGACTCTTCTTGCCCTGTTTAGATAGTAGCACTTGCAAATCACGTGAGACTATGGTGTTCACATGAGATTGCAAGTATACAGAAGCGGCAAATTGCAATCCTGTGGACAGTAAGGTGTGAATTGTGACTTTTTGTAGAGAAATATCTCCATTTATGTCAAGAAATGCAGAAAATGGTTACCGGTGTCAGCACATGTGATGAGTACTACGCTAGCCGAGCTCAGTTCATGAGTGATGGTTTTGTATTTTTGCAGATTTCTGTAGATTCACAGCATGGGTCACGCAAGTGTGAGGGCTCTGCCACGCTGTGGTTGAACATGAACAGTGGGGTTTAGCATGAGTGTATAACATTAAATATGAAATAAAATGTCATTATCACTGTGTTAGCTGACTGCTTAAAACAACTGTGTCCATTTTTCTGTATAACGAATGTAGAGGGGAGACAGTGTTTCCCCGAGAATTTTTTGGTTTTGTTTTTATGTCTTTATTCGTGAGGATGCGACTTGGACCCATATTCATGCGAGTCAGAATACTTTCCTTGGAATCCTTATAGACAGGTTATACATTTTTGTATTTTGTCTCAATTTACAGCTTGTGACATTTATCTGTAGAAAATATTTTTAAAAATTTTATGTCGTAACACACACCTCACACCTTTTATTTATTCACAAGACAGAAGACAGCCTACATTCATCCTGTGAGCATTTGAGTTTTCTGTGTTTTTTTGTAGAAAAACTCCAGAGCTCTTCTGTAGTGGAGCTCAGCACTGGGCGATGGTGTTAAATGCTGAGCTAAAGTCTATGAACAGCAGTCTTACATAAGAGTCCTTTTTGTCCAGATGTGTGAGGGCCAGGTGAAGGGTTGTGATGATAGGATCATCTGTGGAGTGGTTGGGATGATATGCAAACTGCAGTGGGTCCAGTGAGGCTGGTGGCTGGGACTTGATGTGATTCAAGACCAGCCCCTCGAAGCACTTTATTATTTTGAGGGTGTGAGTGCGACTGGACGGTAGTCATTGAGACAGGAGACTGGTATCTTCTTTGGCATGGAGATGATGGTGGTGGTTTTGAGACAGTGGTGGTCAGAGAGATGTTGAATATATCCGTGAGGACATCCGCCAGCTGGTCCACACATTCTCTGAGCACACGGCCAGGTATGTTGGCTGGTCCAGCAGCTTTCCATGACTTGACTCTGAGCAGGGTTTTCCTCACATCAGCTGTGGTCAGGGTTAGCACCTGGCTGGTGGGGGGAGGGGTGTCTTTCCTCGCCACTGCTAGTTGGTGATAGCCTGTATGAGAACACCCAGCGTTGGCCAGGTATAACTATAACTAACTAACACAGATTGGGTTATTTTCAACCCAGCAGTTTTAAGTGCGTATCCAGCTACCAATTTCCATATGCTTTGGACGTGCCCTTCGGTGCATAATTTTTGGCTGTAAATCTTCAATACAATTTTACAAAATGCCTATGTCTCTATCTTACCGTCTACAATCACTACCCTGTTCAGAGTCACCCTCAAATCTGCAATATCAAATCATAAAAACAACTTTGGAGCTTTTGTAACTCTCCTGGCTAGACACCTGATTCTTACTGAGTGGAAATCTCCCACTCCACCCACCCATGACTTGATAAAAGATATTTTCTAGTTTGTATGTATGGAGAGAACAGGACCTTGCAAGTGTATGGAAACGTATTGCATTTATTTGAGAAAGAAAAATCTGCTCTGTTTTAAAGGTCCAGTGTGTAGAATTTAGTTGCATTTAGTGGTCTTATTATTGCATTGCAATCTCCTTCCTAGTGTAAAGGAGAAACAACACTTTAAGGACCCTGTTTAGACTCAGTATTTAGTTTGTCTCTTCTGGACTACTGTATAAATAAGGTGTTTAAACGGCGGCCTCCATGAAAGAGGATCCTCTCCCACTATAGACATAAAAGGATCATTTCTAAGTAACAAACATAAAGAGTCTTATTTTCAGGTGATTATACATGCATTAAAACATAGTTATGAATATTATATTCCATGTTTGCCTTATTCTGAAAATAGAGGCCCCAAATCTTACACACTGTACCTTTAATTGGTAATGTTTTCATGAAAACCCTCAGTTTTTGTTAAGTTAATGCAACTGAATGTAAGACGCACAAGTGATTCGGTTTGCCACCTCACAAATGCTGTGTTCAGAGAAGAAAATTGTACCATTTGCAGGCAGCAACAAAGGCCAACAGAAGTGTCTCTTAAGCAGAGACAGGACAGTGTATGATTAGTGCTGGGATGACAGAGGAACCAGGAGGTATTCTTGAGGTGGACTTAAGATCTGAAGAAGTCAGGAACAAATAGGTGGTTGAGTAGTTTGCTATCAGGATCTGGTTTTGTCCTTTGGGTTTCCATGACAGCATGCTCAAACTCCACCAGCCACCACAACAGCTGATAATAGGATGTTTTCAGATTCAGGATTAGCTTCTTCAGCAGAGTAAAGTTGAAAGAGAGCATCAACTTTGACTTTTTGCAGCAACTCGACTAAAATCACAGATGAACCCTTTAATTGCTGGTTCCTTGTGGTGGGCTGCAGCCACTCAACATCAGCTTTGATCTTCTCCAGGTCAGTACAAACCTGAGTGTTCTCAATGATGAGTGGAACTCATGGTTTTCATCTAAACAGTTTGTTCTCCAACATCCGTTGCAAAACCTGATGAATGGCATAGAAGATATGGTTAGCAAGACACACAAAACCAAAGTTGTTTTAGAAGTCTCTCAACACATTATTAACCATGGCCTGGAAGACAGCTAGGGCATGTGTTAAACCAAAGGGCAACACCAGGTATTCAACGTGACCTAAGGGGTTGTTCAAACCTATCTTCCATTCATGCCACTACTTGATGTACCAGATAATTTGCATTCTGGAGGTCCAGTAAAGAGACGATGGAAGATGGTAGTCCATATGAGTGGCTCAAAAACAATACTGATCAGAGGTAGAGAATATTCTGTACTGGTCTTGCTGGGTTAATGCCAGATTGTTTTGTTATGGCGGAGCTAGTAAACCCAACTGCAAAACACAGACCAGGAGTTTATTGTCCTAATGGTAACTAGTGGTTGGACTTAGCTGGAGGTCTTCAGCTGGCGGCAAGGAATGAGCAGGCGAGGTTCCAGTTGAGACTGCGGATGAACCCAAGAGGAGCGTGGACAGACAGATAGCAGCTGGACATGGCAAAGGATTGACAGACAGGCAGATTAATCTACTTAAATGATTGAACAATCTGGTGATTTCTGGATGAATAAGCTGGGTTTAAACACTGAGGAGGTCAGTTGCAGGTGTGTAGGAAGATTGGTAAACCAGGGAAGCACTCCAAGCAGCACACAGACAAACATAAACAGGAAATAAACATGAGATAAGAGGAAAAGAACACAGGAGGAAAAGTCTTTTAACGGTTGCTCAAAATTACTGAAACCGTGCAATGCAAATTTATTTGATTTTGCACTCTGCTTGCCATGGTAACACATCGCTCACATTTGCATTACTCCCTTTGTAGCAACATAAAGGGTGTGGCATCTTTCTCTCTTACCCTCTTTTTCCCTACATACACATACCACAGGCATTCTGTGGTTGGCAAGGATGGATGTTCTGTCTCCAAGTTCAACAAAGCAAATGTGTCTGTTTCTTTACCTATTTATAAGGTGTTGGGTTACATGGCTTGTAGGGAGTGGAGTGTTCCTGTATCCCGCAAACTGACAAGACAGGGCACGTAAAGTCTGTGTGTGTGTGTGTGTGTGTGTGTGTGTGTGTGTGTGTGTGATGACGTAGGAGCTGCTGAATCTGGTTTGGCAGGATTTCTAAGGAAGGGCGAGAGAGCAGACACAGACACAGAGAGAAAAAAGGATTTGAATGCTTGAAACTTGTTTTTCCTTCAGTACTTTTAACTTCACTGCTTCTGCTAGTGTGGACACATTCGGTTTTGGTGTTTGAGTTGGGGTTTCAGCACCAGGTAAGGTTCCTTTTGTTTGGTTTTCATTAACTTCAGTGTATCACATGGTTAAAGTCAGTACGGTAAAGAAAAGATAGTAGCCAGGACTGTTTGAATTTAACACAAGCGTGAGTTACATTCATGCGATTTCCTCTGTTTATCCTAAAAGAAGATAGATACAAGCTGTTATTTATGCCAACAAAGGGAAAAACACAAGTCACACTGTAAGACACAGTTTAACAAGATATTGGGTAACCAGTATAAAGGAACAACAGGCTAAATGTGGTGTTTATATACTGTAGATTCAATACAAAGATAGAGGCGTTGTGGAATGTAGCCCTCTTAAATAGTTAAACATTTCCACACATGCGGATGTATCAAGTAATCCACTATGCATTTGATCTTTTAATGGTGGAAAAAACATGATTTTAATGCGTTCTTGTATCCTTTTCCTGACATCAAAACTGTTCGTTGAACATTGCCGTTGACTATATCACGAATACAGTTTCAATTACCACTTCTTACCATTTACCATCACACAAAGAAAACAGGACATTTTCAGTTGATTATTCACATATTACAGTCACTTATAAAGAATGTAGAGGCTTATCATAACACAGGTGAGGAGTATGTGGGCTGTTGCAGCTAGATGGCACTTCCTTATCTGATGCTTAATAAAAGGTCAATGTCAGAGTCACATCACCACAAACCTCATTGATGCTAAACCCATTTTATTTCTCCTATATGACAGAAAGAAATCAGTGGCAATAGAGTTAATCCAGAGTTTAAAGTGTTAACAACGGAAAGTCCTCATTACTAAGCCACTCCTGTTTTCCGTAATCTAAATATTTTACTTTTTTCTAAACAGTGTGTGATCCCGAAGTGCTCCATAAACCATACAAACGTGAGGATGGTCGTCCCATATGGATTTTATTTCTCTTTATGAGCAGTGGTGGGGGCAGTCTATGACTTTAAATGATCACTGCGAGAAACAACCAGCAAAATAAAAGCTTTCAGGGAAGCATAGATTTTTCCATTTGTATGAAAAACAACTCCCCCACATGGTTTGCATGTTATGTCATGGTTAACATTTTCTGCGTTTAAGTTCACATTAGACAAATAGGAACATACATGAGATGAAATACTGAATTAGATACACATTTGTAAGAAATTAAGTCTATTATTGTGTGTGTATGTATAGAAATAATGTTGTATACCAGAAAAGATGAAGATACTGTATTTCTATGACAATGACAAGAGCTCCATAGAAAATTGTACCCTGATTAGGTTTTGTTTGCAAAGCCAGAACATATTCATCAAACACACACATACACACAGGCCAGTATCTAGGTAACATAACACTCAAACCACAGACACACACATCTGCCAGGACGCTATATTTATACTAGTCTAATGACACAAGGCAGTTTCATTCATGAACCTCATTATCCTCGCACACATGTTGGCATTTCCACTGTTTTCATTCAGCAAAAGCAGACAGGCTGTGCAGACAGAATTAACTTGGTCTAGGATGGAGTATAAAGGTAGATAAAGAGTGTTTTGGTGAACAGAAACACACACAGCACATGTAACTTCAGAGTTAGCTTAAAACAGCTTAAGGTTATGTGTACCAACCTAAGAGCCATAAAGTCAAGAGAGTTATTACTTAACGTTTCGAAGGAATTACACATTTGTAAACACATTTTTGATAGATTAGTGTCATTAACTTACTGACACCAAGGTTTTCCGACTTTAGACAACAGCCGCGTAGCAATTTTCTATAACTGTTTCACGGTAATCAAAGCAAAGCACAGGCATAACTAATAACATTAATAGCTTAAGTAGTCTTATTACAACTTTATTCAAGTTCCACAATTATCAGTGCACAGCCCTGGCTTCACACTGGCTTGTCTGCTGGTTATAAAGTACATAGTTTGTTTGGTGAACATTTTATCCCTATGAGTTTATAATTTACTATTTTGCATTAGTAACACAAGTGTTTGCATGAAATGCAAATCAGCAGCGTTATGGTAAAGAAGGAGGAGAAGTAGAATGATTGTTTTGGTTCAGTGTTTATTGGACATGTGTGTCTTTATTTTTTATGTACAATGTATGATTGGAAGAAATGGCAACCGCTGCAGCAGCAAGTATCAATAAGAGTTTATGTGCTGCTACTTCTTTGTCAGGGGAAGATGCCAGGCAAGAAGTCTGGCAATGATGGCAAATTGTTGTTTTTACACTTTTTTTGCTTGTATGGATCAAATAAACCAGATCGAAGTCAGAGCTTTAGTTGTGCTAGTCTGCAGATTTTGTTACCATTGGATGGAGCCAGGCTAGCTGTTTCCCCCCATTTCTAGTGTTTGTGCTAAGCTAAACCAACAGGCTAAGTTACTTGTTTATCTGTGTGTTTAGAAAGTGTTGGACGGCACTATTTTGTCCATATGCAGCCAGCTGACAAAGACATTTTTTCACCATGGGTGTGACATGACTAGGGATGGGAATTGATAAGATTTTTACGATTCTGATTCCATTATCGATTCTGCTTAACGACTCGATTCTCTTATCGATTCTCTTATCGATTCTCATTTGGGGAAAAAAGGAGAACAAAGTTTGATCAGCATCATCTAGAGGAGGTAGTGAACTGGAGCGAGTACTAGTACAGCTGCCAGCCTCTGAGCCAGCCAGACTCTCTCTCATCATGGTCATCTTCTAAATGTAATGCAGAAGGCATTCGTTTAATGTTAACTGTTTTAGCATGTTTTACAAAGCAGCACATCGTGCTAACATGGTAGGCAGTGTGTTACTTACCAGAGTTACCTTCCGTAGTAACCACAGAGGTGGTCATAGCCTGGCTGCTGCCGCTGCTGCTAGGTTGAGATTCATCTCCAGTCCGAAGCGTGTCAAAAACACGACATTCATTTAAAAATATTGCATGGTGTATGCGCAAATGTTTCTGCAAATGTTCTGTTTGTCGTGTTCCCTCCCGACGCTGTTATCTCCACCTTGCAATGATTGCAAGTCAAGCTGTTACTATCTTTTTTTGGTAAAATGGAGCCGAACTTTGGAACGTTTGAACCGTGTGGGTGCCATTGTTACGTGGCTTAATTAGTCATGCTTGCTGGAATCGAGCGTGCGTAACTTCTTGCGGAAGATACACAACGTAATTTGTGCTTTCTGGAATCGAGAGAATCGTTAGATAAACTGCCAAACGATTCCATGGAATTGAAACACATGGAACTGGTTCTCAACAAGAACCGGTTCTCGATTCCCATCCCTAGACATGACCATCTTCTCTGGCCTGTGTACATGTTGTCATGGCTACTGAAGCATGTATGCATGATTAGCAATTTAGTCAGCAGGCTTTCAACTCATTGACTCATAGACATGAGATAAAATTAGGTACTCTTCCGGAAGATTCACTATGATTTCATACAAGCCTATACATGCACACACCAGTTTCGGTGCAGGTACTTGCATCTGTTGGCCTGGACTTCATTTTTTGGCTTTGTTATTGCCATAGAGAGCTATCTGTTTTTTATGTTGTCATAAAGCTGTGAAAACATCACCCTCTTCTCTTTCTTTCTGTTTTACAGGGTGCACTTGTTTCTATCACCCAGGTGCAGCTGCAGGGATGAACTGGTCAGGATTGGAGAGTCTGTTGAGTGGAGTCAATAAATACTCCACTGCGTTCGGGAGGATCTGGCTGTCCATGGTGTTTGTGTTCCGTGTCCTGGTGTTTGTAGTGGCAGCGCAGAGGGTTTGGGGTGACGAGAGCAAAGACTTTGTGTGCAATACTCGACAAGTAAGATTTTTCTGTCTGTGCTAACACGTCTGTACCTGTACTTCTTCTTATGAGGAAGCACCACAGTAACATCACACCAGTCTTGCAGATTAAATCTGGTATTTTAAACGTCTCTGCTGCTGTATTCATTTGTATACCTAGCCAATATGACAACCTTCCTCCTCTATGTGAGTTTGTTGGTTACTTTACCTGTTACTCTCAGTACTTTCTTGGAACTTGACTAATACAATAGGAACTTTTCTGTTGTTTTAAATTCCCATTTTACATCTTTTCCCTATTTTACTTGTAGCGTTCCTCAAGGGTCAATTATAGGTCTGTTAGTGTTCATTTATTTGCTGCCATGGGGTCAGTTCATTACTAACCATAATGTAGAGTACCACTTTTCTGCTGTTATATATGTTATATATTATGTCCCATTACAGTCCACTAATCTTAGCAACCAACTTTCTGCATGGCTCTCTGATTAATTGCTAGACTTCTCAAAGCTTCCTCCTACTTTACCACGCCAAAGCGGAAATATTTCTCTTTGCCACACCCAATTCTTTTAATCAGATATTCTGTGATCCTTGTACAAGGAAGAATGTCATGTATGTGATAGACATAACATTGAGTCAACTTCAAGACATTGGGCTGTATTATTTGGTTCTTGTTTCAATGACCAAGTAAAGTTGTTCAGTCATGTTTCTTTAAACTAAAGCTAATTAAAAGAAATTTGATTTATTATTAGGATTTACATCTCCCTGTATCGCCTGCCTGTTCAAAATGTTATTGTTGACTTAAAGCTTTACATAACAAGGCCTCTACTTATATAAAAGATGTACTAACCCCTCATGACACTGGTCTTAGATCAGCTGATGGTGGCATGCTGGTCTTTCCCACGGCCTGATTTGTCACCAGTAGTACTAGCACTACTGGTGACTAAAGGTGATCAGGCTTTTATAGTTCAGGCCACCGAACACTGTTTTTTTTTTATCTCTGTGAATTTTAATTTTATTCTGTAACATTGTTACAAAAAGCACAAAACCAATGAAGTTTGTTCTTCTTGTAATTATTATTATTTATTTATTATTGTTCTTAGTAATTACTACTCAACTAGTGAAAACAGTCTGTTGTGGTTCAGAAGGGGAGCTGGGCTTGGGCATTATGGGAAATGTAGGATCCAGAGTTTTTTGTTACCCGACCCATATTAGAGACTAAAAGTAAGGATATTTCAGGCTATGTTGCCTCACCTTTCATATTTTTAATTTGTTTCTTACAAGTCCTCCAACTTTATGAAAGTGAAACTCTCTGGTATAGCCCTTTAAAAGCTAGACATTCAGTGCAACAGCCTTATTAGAGAAATGTGCTGACAATGTGCTCTGTGTGACAACAAGATTGGTAACTAATTTATTTATGTGCTCTGCTGGATTCACATGGGGATGTTTTAGCATATAGAACACAAGGTAACTGATAGGCAATCAGCATAATTTTTTATCTTAATCATAACCATGATAGAAAACATCTGCAAAATGCTGACTATTTTTCTTGCGGGAAAAAAGTTTAGCTGACGGACTGTTTTTTGTTAAGATTTATGTCTATTATTATGTCTATCCCATGAAAAGGCTGCAGATTTAAATGCATTATAACTTTTATCACACCCTCCTGGCAGCTCTACTAGCAGTATTGTTTTGTATTTATCATTTCATGACAGTTGCATTAGCTTGTACTTTTATTAGTATCAAATAAAAGTATTGCCTCTGAAGCTCCTCGGTTGCTTTGTATATCTCTGGTACAAATGCAACAACCTG
Organism: Larimichthys crocea; assembly: GCF_000972845.2. Classification (NCBI taxonomy): domain Eukaryota; kingdom Metazoa; phylum Chordata; class Actinopteri; family Sciaenidae; genus Larimichthys; species Larimichthys crocea. The sequence continues at coordinate 15,895,357 of NC_040034.1, read as the reverse complement.
TGCTATCGCTCATTTTACCCATCTGAGATATCACAGTCATTACAGAAAAACCTATTACAATAAGTTTAAAAATAACTCTCTTACTTTGTTTCCAGCCTGGCTGTACCAACATCTGCTATGACCACATCTTCCCCATCTCCCACATCCGTCTGTGGGCACTGCAGCTGATTTTTGTCACCTGCCCATCTCTGATGGTGATGGCTCATGTGAAATACCGTGAAGGAAAGGATGCCAAATATGTGGCACAGCACCAAGGCTCTCACCTGTATGCCAACCCTGGTAAGAAGAGAGGGGGTCTGTGGTGGACCTATCTGCTGAGTTTGGTCTTCAAAGCTGGATTCGACACATCGTTTCTTTACATTCTCTACCGGATATACCAGGGATATGACCTGCCTAGGTAATGCTTGTATTTTTACTACAGAAAAAACATGAAAATTATCTGTTGGCTTTCTTTTCCTTTTGCTCTGCCTTTAATCTGCTCTACTCTTTTTACTTTTAGGTTATCGAAATGTTCACTGGACCCATGCCCCAACACTGTTGATTGCTTCATTAGTCGCCCAACAGAGAAAAAGATCTTCATGTTGTTCATGGTTGTATCCAGCGCGGTGTGCATTTTCATGTGTATCTGTGAGATGATTTATCTCATCGGCAAGCGCATCAGCAAATTGTTAAGAGTCCGTCATGAAAATGAGAGGCTCCTGTTTGCTGAGCAGCATGAGCTCACCAACATAGCACCACCCAGGTCCCAGTATCGAAGGACTGATCCAACTCTGGGAAGCCAGCTGAGTTTAGACAAGAAGGAGAAGATCAATGAAACGAGCGTGATTACGACTCTGTAGGACACTAAACCACAATTTAGTTTCTGCACAACAGAAGCAGAAGTTACCAAGAAAAAATAATAAACCAAAAGACATAAGAGGGCCGAGCCTGTGCATCGTGATCCTGTGATCCAGCTGAACATGAAACATTCATGACTGTCTGTTGGAAGGATCTCTAACACTGGCCAGCTGTATGCTGTAGGACACTTTCAAAGAAGAGGACAACTATACTGTTACTGTGCTTGAATATCATATTTCTAACTTTGTACAACTGATCTGATCACATCGTGGCTTGCTACGCAAGGAACAAGGAACATCCAGGAGCTGGTTTTTATAACACAAAAGAAATCTGATGTTGTGTGAGGGCGTTGTCGATTGATTGTTGATCCTGAATCAACATCAGCATGTCAGCATCAGCATATCAGCATTTAAGTCATGTTAATTACTGTATATAGTATCCTCATAATTGTTAATAGTTTTATTAATTGTGCGACCGGGAGAAAGATGGCCTGCAGTGCTTGTTCATATGTCCTCCATTAAAGGGACCAAAAGGTTGCTTGGGAAGAGAGAGGAGAGAGAGAGAGAGGCTCATATCTGCTACATATAACAAAAAGCTGATTCCTGAGCATATCCTGTTTTCATTCTTGTGAGTAAAGAGAGTGAACCTGGAGTTAAAGTAATCATGTACAGGTTTTAATCCCCGGATACTGAGCAGACTATTTCTGTTTGGATTATTGATGAACTGGAATGTCACAATGTGGTCCAATAGTTTCTTTTAGGACTTGTTTTTATTGACCCTTTTTAGTGCTATATTTAATTGCTTTTAAAATAAAACTAAGATAAAATAAGTGTCTAGGCTATCCTCCTTTGCAGAAAAGTTTATTCTACTTGGTCACCCCCATAGATATGTGGGGTTTGCATATACAGCAATACCACTGACAAACTCAGAAGAGAAAAGGAAGGCTTTAAAAACACCTAACAAAAGCATACGTTGATGTCAGATGTAGGTTGTATTTAGTATTCTATATGTATTAAGGTATATTTTTCATTTTTAAGAGAAATTACTCCACAAATGCTTCACGGCAGACAATTTTCACCACTGTGTTAAATATGGACGGCTGTCATGTGTATGTGTTATGATTACATTACTTATGATCAAAGATTAGCAAGTTGCCAAGTTTGCTAACAGCCAAACATCAAGCAAGTGCAACAACAACAACAACAGACATAGCAGCCAGCTAATATTACTTACTAGTCCAACAGAAAGACGCCCAGCTCGGCGTATCAGCCTATTATTTCACCAAGCCCTCACCAACGACTACAAGTCAGTCCCAGATTTACTTTTGTCTGGTGACTTCTTCTAACAAACTGAGCTAACATTAGCTAACAGCAGCTATAGTTGGCAGCAGTTTACTTTACTGTCCACCAGAAAACTCTGTAAATCACAGAGAATAGCTGGTGCTGTGTGACTTTTTAATGTAAAATGTTACGTACTTCTTGTGCCTGGTGCAAAAAGTTAAATAGCAAAGAACAGACATACAGGGTGCAGAGTGTCAATGAAAGTTATTTTATGGTAGGAAATAATGTAATGTTGCTTTAATAACATTAACAATGACAGTGATCCAGGATACTAGGACACTGATGCTCAAGTAACTATATGGAATTTATGATTTTATTTATACCTGTACCATGTGACATGAAAATAATATATTTTACTTTACTATATTTTATTTTATTTTAATTTACCTTTATTTGACCGTCAGTAAGGAGCCATTTCTCATTTGCAAAGATGGCCTGGCCAAGTGGCAGGTCAGTTTATTTTATTGGTTAAAGGCAACATTTTTATTACATGACACTGTAACAAAGTTATCTGCTGTAGCTGCTCACACTCAAGAACTGAACTTAGTTGCATTGCCATCTGTTACCACTAGATGGCAGCTTTTTCCGGGTGAAATAAACCAAACTGTATTTAACTCTGGATAATTTGGAGGATTTTGTCTGACGATTTAAAATTTTGCAAACGATTTGTGAATCCTTATTTATTTTGAGTACATTCACAAGCCTTGAACACGTCATCAAGGTAAGTAAAAAAAACAAAAAACAAAACACGTGCATACCACGTGCATTTAAAGACGCTGAGCACGTGCACATCAGGCCAACAAACCACATGGATAACACTACATTGCTGCGTTCAGGTGCTTATAATAAAAAACACTAAATGTAGTCTTCAACTTATGTGCCAAAACTTGGAAAACTTACATCAGCTTGGTTCTGTGTCATAAAAAAAATGTCTGTTTTTTTTTTAAATAGCAGTCTTTGATACATTAATATGTCTACATTGTCACCTACATGAAGACTCTAACAGTGAGGCAGAGCAGAAACAAGCAGAAAATACGACGAGGATGGGATTCGAACCCACGCGTGCAGAGCACAATGGATTAGCAGTCCATCGCCTTAACCACTCGGCCACCTCGTCCGATTTCGACCATATATAAGACGATTATATCTGAATTAATGTATCCAGACGGTATTTGTGGGTATTTATGTTGTCTGGGTCCATTTAACAGTTTTAGTCGTGGTTACTGCTCTTTAATGTGAGTGTGTCGCACCAAAACATGCTCAAACCCGTGTACACACCACATTAAAACGCAAAAGAAGAAGAAGACGACGACGAAGGAAAAACAGCTGACTAATCAATCAATTATATCATTAATATGTACATATGGCGTTAGCATGTTTACCAGGAGATGAAAGCAACAGGGTGCAGGATCACAGACAGTACGCATGTCTGTCCACCACAGGGAGCCAGAGACCAACAAATACAACCAGGCATCAGATAGTAGATTGATTATTGAAGGGGGTCTGGTTGACCTGGTATAGATAACATGGCAAATATGTTGTCAGAATTCATTTATAATAGCCTTTTTCACAGCAGCCATCATGACAGGTGTTACCAATGATACTGATTACGGTTCAGATCCATTCAGGTCAAACAGAGTCAGGGTGCTGCTGTGGTGCCCGGTTGGTTCACTGGGAAGTCTCTGCTACACTAAATGGATCAGAACCTGAATACGTATTGTTGGTAACACCTGCGTTGATCCTACTGTTTCATGTCAAGACGGCTGCTTTTCTTTTATGAAATCCTAGCTGGCGACTTTACCATGGTGTACCCTACCCCGCTGAAAATCAGCTAGGATAGGGTCTAGCCCCAGCCGTGACCCTGATGAGGATATGCAGGTCTAGATAATGGATGGATGTTAAGAAATCAGTGCCCTCAAACACCCACCTCATGTTTGAATTCAAGGATTCAAAAGGTGTATCCCGTATTGTGTATAGTGAGATGCATTGTGGTCTGTTCCAAATGTTGTACTAATGCTTATGTGAATTTTATATGTATATTTAAAAGGCAAAAAATTAAACATCAAAACATTATGCCATTATCTGTAGTTATGGTAATTAAATATTTATATCATACTGGAGCAGACGTTGCCTTATATTATGTGTAGGATGTGGATTAATGAAGTATGACTCTGGGTCATATAAGTCATGGTCATCATAAATAAACATTAAATTGTGTTCATCAGGAGTTCACAAGCATCAAGCTTGTTCATACCTTTTATGTCATCGGCTATAAAAACTTGTCATCCAAGAAACAAAGATTGTTTTTGTGTTTGTGCGTGACTTAATGACTGACCAAACCTTCCTGTGAAGTTTTAAACTAGTCTAACTCACTTTATCGGTGTTGTTTGTGTGTGAATCACAAGGCAGAACACAGACAGAGGGGATCGAACATTTATTTACCCTTATTAAAAGTTACAATAAAACCATTAACATCTTCAAACGATAGCAAAATAAAAGAGAACCAAAAAAAAAATATTGGCCAAAACATATTTACAGAGACAGTTTGCAGATAAAAAGCTCACATTTTGTACACAATCCCAGCCCCTTGCGTCATAAACTCTGAAATGTGAACACTGCAATACTCAAGAAGCTTGAATGTGGTTTTAGCCAGAAAAGAATGAAAATGCACGAACAAAGACATAGCGCTTTTTCCACCTCCCCTCCTCGTTTTTTTTTTCACTTTTCTATACATGACAAAATACTTGAAATTTGGGGGTAAAACATAGGAATGTAGAATTCTAAAAATTAATAAGATTTGAAAGGTTTATGTGTCCATATAACAGTCATTTCGAGTGAAAGAGATGGTCTGCCCCGCTCCGCAACGGGGACAATTTTTAGATCCCAAAAAAAGATGAGAAAGAAAAATAAAATGTTATAGGGCTGCCACGCTGTTAAAAAAGGATGCTTCTCCATGAATTGGGAAAATAAGTCAGTATTCCTGGTTCGCTCCACATCCAATCCATTACCTTCGCCACGTGCCAGTCTCAGTGTGTACCATGAGGGGGCGACACAAGCCGACACTTTTCATTATGAGAGGGCCCGGTGAGATTCCGTCTGTCGAAGAACTAATAAAAGGCAGTGAACTGGTGGTTGAATCAGCAAACGTGATATATCCTTTGTCTTCTTTTGTAGTTTTGTTTATAACTTTAAGAACGTGGCACGAGTCTCTCATATATATATTTATATATTTTAATCTTGGAAAATCAGTTCAGGTGCCGTGGCGGGGTGCAGTCACTCTGCCTTGGCCTCGCCCTCAGAGGCTGCAGGTGTTGTGTCCTCGGCGGGGGCGGCGGCCTCCTCAGCTGGGGCAGCCTCTGTGGGTGGCGCCTCCTCTGCTGCCTTGGTCTCTCCCTCTGGAGCAGGTGCAGAGGCGGCATCATCAGCAGTGGCGGCAGGGGTGTCGGCGGCGGCGGCTTCGCCCTCTTTGGCCTCGGCGGCCGGCGTCTCCTCTTTGGTTTCTTTGGCCGCGTGGCCGTTCTCCTCGGGTTTGTCCTCGGTCGTGGGGGAGGTGGCTTCCTCTTTGCCCTCCTCGCTGCCCTTCTTGCTCTTTTTCAGCGAGATGCCCTTGAACTTGAAGGAGTTCTTCAGGGAGAACTTCTTCTTCTTCTTGGCATCCTTAGCGGCCTCACCCTCCGCCTTGACAGCCTCGCCCTCGGCTGCAGGAGCGGGCTCGATGGCATCCCCGGCGGTTTCGCCCTCCTTGGCTGGTTCGGCTGTTCCATTCCCGTCTGTGGCAGCCACTTCCCCTTCGGGCTTGGCTGACACATCACCATTGGTTTTAACATGGCCGTTCTCCTGCAGAGAAGAAGACTCATTGATTAAAACAATCACACTGGGTCAAAAAGACACAAATATACAGATGGATCAACTGAGGATGAAACATGCACTAAATAAATCTGTCACTATTCCAAATAAATCTGGCAGATTAGCATTTACTCCCGATAGTTAATCCCTGTTTTACTTGAGGAAAGCTGCTTGCCCTGACAGCGGTTCAGATGGAGGGGGGAGGAGGTAGGGTTCAACAGCTGTTTGCGTGACTTTGAGTGGACACATGGGGGCAGTAGAGCTCCATGTAAACGTCAACACAGCCTGTGAGTTGGGGGAACAAAGGAATCCCCGTGAAACCTGGTTTCTGCTCTCATCCAAGGGCTGCAGCTCACATCCACCACAGCTCTCAACATGAGCTCGGTGTGGTCAGAATACAAGCAACACACACAAAGCCACAGTCCATTTATATTCAATTCCTCTACTGCGCTCACAGTGATGGGGGGGAGTTTAAGTGGGGAAGTCGATCAACTCCAACGAGCCAAGTTCATCCACACGCATCATATTCTGATCTGGGGTCAGACTCAAGCAAGATACTATTAAACTCACATACAGGACATTTAAAAAAACACTTGTCCACAAACTCGGTCAAACTAAACGCATGTATGGATTACAGTGCAGCAGAGGGGGTTTGAACCAGCGCCTGCCCGCGCCTAGTTTTCAGTTCCGCAACATGCGCCTCCAGCAGAGCGCATTTGCATCCTCTGCACAGTTTGCCTCGCATCTTTTGTTCGGCGTAAGAGCGTTTATCCCTCTCGACTACAGCCAACTCATGACAGAAAACACGCTCCAAACACACATCTCGACAAGAATCTGACACTCGATCACACAATGCGTGGCTGAATTGCCACAAAAAGGCGCAGGAATGATCACAAAAACAGAAAGGCAGGTCTGGTGGTGCGCGCTGAGCGGGGACGAGCATGGCCACTCGACGGCTTCTCTGCTGGAGGTCCCCCCACCCCCTCCTTTGGATTTTTTTAAAACAACCTGTTTTAGCTGCGTTTAAACTCATTTTGTCTACAGCCATGTGGTTAAAAAGTGGGATGTGATCTCAGGTCTGAGTCTGAAAGAGCAACAGCTCGGCTCCCATCGCAGCTCTGTGAGCCCCGCGGTGGCACCCAGTGGTGCCAGTGGGCGTTGGGTGCCATGTGGCTCCCCGCTGATGGTGAAGCACTTCAGGCCTTACTTTACTCACCTGGCCGTTGGCTTTGGCAGCAGCAGGGTCGGCGGCGGCGGCTTTGGCCTCAACAGTTACTCCACCCTTGGACAACTGGGCTCCCATTGTTTTCTCCTTTAGGTGATCTGAACAAAAAAAAAGAAAATCGAAAAAGAAAAACCTCGAGGAGTTTTTTTGTTTGTTTTTGAGATTTTAAAAATCCAGCTCTGGGATGGGTTAAGATCTTGACCCCCAAAAAAACAGTTGGAGAAAAAAAAATCCGACCAGATCTCCTTCTCCCCGTTGCAGGTTTGGAAAACGAGAAGATCCTTCCTTCTGTGAGTGTGCACCCCACGGCGGCTGAGCTCAAATTAAAGGATGTCGGTGATAAGACTGTGAGTATTTCAACCGCGCCTCAAAATCGACCAGAGTCTCCACCCATGGGCGTGACAGCCGGTGTTTGTCCAATCTGCAGCCAGGGGAGGCAGGACCTCCTTTAACACCACCACCCCCACCACCACCACCAACTCCTGTCACTGCAACAGTCTGATACTCAACTGGATGATCAGCAAGACTGTTTTTTTTTTCTCCAGTGTTACAGATGTCTGGAAGATTTGGGGGCATTTTCGACATTGCTCATAAACTTACTCAGCACTTGTTGCATAAGTCATAATAATAGATGTCCCTTTATGCAGATGCCATTTAAATAAAACATCTATAAGTTGTATGTTGTGTTGTATGAGGGTGTAATACCTTACAACACCGTAAAAATGATACTATAAGTTCATGGGTTGGCGATACAAAGCGAAGTATTTCATCATCTTGTGGGGAAGCTAACGATATTTCTGCAATAATTTGATAATTTTCTGGTAAACTAGCAAAGTTTTGCCTTTTTAGTGCTCAAAAAATACAAATTAATCAAATATGGGTAATGTGCACACAATTTCCAGACAGAACTATCATCTTCAGTTCGAGTTTAACAAAGTCTGTCAAAGTTGGAGTGACCCCCTTCAGCTGAAATCCTCAGATGATCCTCAGATGAACACTTTTTATTTTAATGCCCGATGAAGAGTTAAAAGACTTGATCAGCCTCCTCCGGTTTTTGAGTGACAGGTCCGGCATTCCAAGAGTAAACTCGTTACATAACACGCAGCCAGCTTTGCAGTCAGCAGAGACCTTGCGGTGGCACTGGGGCTGCTTTGTCACCGACACAGACAGGGAGACAGTGAATCAGCCTGTCAGCCAGTAATAAGGGTCTCTTGGCCAGACGAGTGGATCCCACGATCGCAGCAATGACATTGCATTTCTTTTTTTTTTGTTGGTAGCCTAAAGCTGATGGGCTCCTCTTGTGATCCAGCAAGGTCAAGGGTCATATGTTTTAAGCTGAGTTATGAGAGCCAGTGGACTGCTTCCATAGACTGACCAGTCATGGGACAGGGTCACACATGCATTTACATACGCCAGCTGCCTCATTTTCAAGCTGTTACTCTTAATTCTGGCAACCTTAACCATATTATCCCTTCTTTCCCAACAACAAGGCCCTCCTTTATCCCACAGATGAACCCATGTTAACAAAATGGTGCTCTGTCTGCTCTGTCATCTTTAAAGGACTTCATTAAGTTGGATTTATGATTTCCTCTTATTAAAGTCCTGTATTCATCGGAGGCATCCCTTTATAGCTCCATATGTCTCTCTTCGCCTTTCTGTCATTGTTTCCATCAATCTGATGGCACACAGAACGACCACCCCCGGCCCTGCCTCCGCACATGCACACACTCACACTCACACAAACATGTCAGAGCAGTGGTATGCGAGGCATGCATACGCTACCCAGAGAATGATCTCCATCCATTCAGTGTGGGCTGAGCTTCCCACAGTGTGATACACCCTGAGGGGTTCAAAATGTGCAACCCCCGCCCCTCACAAGCAGCCACCACCGCTCCATACATTCTCCCAAAGTGAGTCAAGATGGAGAGCAACATGTTTTCAACCCGCACCTCACCATGCGGCGTACATACTCAATCACGGCTCTGGAATTCCTTGTCGCTCTCTGATGTGGGACGTCTCATCACTCTGATGAGGTCTATACATTAAAGTTGTCTGATTTCAAAGGGATGTTCCCGGTTTGAACAGCACAGGAAAGAGATGTTTTCACAGCAGGGTGTCCAAACCTCTACAGAGAGACTTCTGCCCAGGTTGACCACAGGTTTGTCACTCATCTACAGCGATGGAAAGGAACTAATGCTGCTCTCACATGGATTCAGGAAGACGGATATCATGTTAGTGGATCAGAGCAGATGCCATTGCTGTCCAAAGCTAAACTTTAAACTTTTTGCCGTCCCCTGCAACAGAATTTATAACCGGATGTTACAAAGCTTGCAGGAGAAAACCTGTGTGTTATAATCATTATAAATAATTGTATTATTATCTAACGTCTGCCTGAATCCATGTGAATGCAGCATATGTAATAAAAGCACTTGTACTTGAGTATTTCCATTTTATGCTACATTATACTTCTACTCCACTACATTTATAATATAGTTAAAGGGTTTGCACACTCTGGCTGATTAGACTCTCGCCAGGTGTAAGCTGTGTGTATCAATGCTGGAAATTAAGTGATTAAAAAAACAACAACTCTATATACTAATAAGGGTAACAACAGGTGATTTCTAGCTCTCCAACCAAGTGCAACATAATCAACAAAAAGGTGAGGGAGTCAGTCAATATTTAGGTAGTAAATATAATTTCCACTGCTGTGCACTCAGTACACGTGGCCCCGGTCAATCAGACTCGCTTGGAATAATTATATTTTAGTTTTTCAATAGCAAACCTTGTACAATAAGGTGGAGTGAAAGCAGTGCAGACCACTTATCGATCAGAGAGAATCATCACCAGCTCATGGAGCATCTCGTCGTCTGTGCAGTCTTTTGCTTCAGCCTTTTCTGAATCAAGAACACCATCCCTTCGATAACCTGGTTCCCGTGTTTGTGTCATGTCGAAGATGATGTTGAGGTAGTTTCAGGCAGCATTACTATGACAACCAGCTAGGAATCCTGTCTACATCGAGGGGGAAAAAAAGTACCAAAAGTGAGTCGAGTCTAGTCGAGCTGAGCAGTCCCATGCAGTGCAAACATGGCTGAAGTAACGTGTGCATATACTACTGATTAAACTACCAAAGTATAATAAATAGGTAGCATTTGCTGGCACCCTTTAGCGAATATTTAGTGAATATATTTGTTTGTATTCAACATTAGTGAGGACACAGCCTTAATTATTTTCATCCCTACCAGCTCAGTGTTTTAGAGCATACTAGAGATGATGAAGGCCTTACGGTCTTTTCAGCACGCACACACACTTGTGTAGTACACACATTGTGCTGATGACAAGGCCTGATTTCCTTGAGAAAAATGAGATTGTGGCTGGAGGACTTCCTCTGGCCTCGGCCTGCCTACTTATTTTTGTCACGTTTAACATGGTGCTTCTTCTCCTCTTCACACACTTTTCTCCTCCTCCTCCCCCCCAGAGCTAGTCAATGCCACTGTTTGTGTGGTTGCCCATTTTTCATGCCCTGACACAGGATGAGCTCTCAAACCCCGCTAAAAGCCCACATTGTCTCTCTCTCTCTCTGCGGGCCAACTGATGAGCATCACAAGTAGAGAGCGATGGGAAAAAAAGAGAAGGAGGACTGCAGTGGGAGTTAGAAACATGTCTCTGGGGTTTCTTTTACTTAAGGGAGGAGAAAAAGTTATCTTTTTAACAGTCACCTTGAACACATTACTCGAGCATATCAGAGTGATGAATATGTAATTTCCCAGGGTTCCTCAGTTCCTCTGCAATTCATGCATACACAATCACAAAAACAAGAGCGCAGCCTGTTTCCTGTGTGTTTCCTATGGTTTTGTGCGACATTGATGATTACAAATTTGTTGCAGTTTCGCACGGCTAATGGCCCGAATACCTCAGTACCTAATGTGATGCCATCCTGAGGCACAGTCATAAAATAGGTTTTGTAATAAGAAATATTGTGAGGAATAAAATTAGCAAAAAGCGGGCCCACATATCTCGCCAGTTTCAAAACAGGAACTCGTCTTTCTAAGCAAAGATGTAAATTAAACTTTACATGTCTGATTTAAACAAAACATTTGCACTGCCAAGCACATAATTACAAGGAGAATCAGGTGCTCAGCCGTCTTCATTGGCATGAATAGGGTTGCGTTGACTTAAAAAGAATGCCCTTTGTAATGCTAATTAATTCGATCAACTGGCTTATTGACTGCAAAAAGGCCCTCACCAGCAGGCAACCACAAAGCTGCACATGGCAGCCATCTTGACCGGGGAGCTTGTGCAGATGTATGTGTCTGTCGGGCTCTGGCAGTGACTCCCAGAGAAGGTTAAAGCGGGGGAGGACGGGATAGTAGCTGGATGAGCCACGCTTATGTTTGACCTTCCTCATTGATAAAATAATCGTTTGCATTGTGTGTATGGGGGGAAACCAGAAGAAACCACGTTGATGTGTGCAGGTTCGCCCACCGCCCGTACCACCCTCCCCCGACTCATGCCTCACTATGCCTAAGGTGGCGGACATGACGCGACACTGTGTGCGAGCAGACATGCCACAGAGCCGGTTACCGTGGCAACTACTTGCTTCTACTTACATCTTCGGCTGATGTTACAGGAGTGGGTTGGGTGGGGGTGGCGGTACGCGGTGGTTTGGTGGGAACCCAGTCAAGAGGAGAATGGAAGAGGATTAGGCGTTGTTTTTGTTTGCCTTATCATCTCTGGCCTTGTTTATCTGAGATGACTTTGACTCTCACAATTTATGCAACTGAGACTTTCAAGCCTCTCTGTGAGAAATGAAGCGTGGTTTCCTTTTAACCTTTACCCTCAGCGTCTTTCCGTCAGACTCTGCTTTTTTCTGTCTCATCATAAATGCCTTCGCTCCCTGTGTTTGTCCCTGGCATCTTAGTTAGCAAATTCACCCAGCGGTGCCTTGTTTCCCTCTGTTGACAGAACATGCAGGCCAGGTATGAGGCAGCAAGACATAAAACAGATGGTGAGACAAGTAAAAGGAGAGGGTGAGGGGGGTAAAAGGAGTACAGAAAGTGTTGATGAGCGAAGCAGAGATACAGGATTCGATGCAGAGTCGATGTGTCTGTGCATGTATGTGTCAGTCAGGGGCATACAGTAGTAAGGCAGCTCATCCCCACTGGCAACAGCACTGCAGTGTTACTAGGTCAGTGTGCCATCATCTCATTCATCATTATCACAGCCTGCTCTTCTTCTTGCGCTCTGCCTCTTCATCCCGCCCACGGTTTCTTGCAGTTGTTCTCTTCTTCCTGAACACACACACGCCACAGTGTGAGAGGCACAGAGCTTCAGACACAGAATGGAAATTAAATCCAAACAGACTCAGATGGAGCAGGTCTGCACAGTTTGAGTCCACGTTGAGATGTAACACAGCAGCTGGGGTCATCCTCGGCCAGATGCTGAGAAGCACAGAAGGCATCACTTTTAATACTATAAGTTGTAAGTAACACCTTGGTTAATAAATACTGCTCAAATGCACATCAAATCTGTTTTTTTTGTTTTGTTTTTGTTTTTTAAATCTATGTCCACACTGAGCCAGATCATGTTTAGCCATGCAAGTGGCAATGTCGGGGCGCATTCAGACAGGATCAGGCACTGTGGTGAAAACAAAGGTTTTTCCATTAATTTGAGTTTTAAAAAAAACAGCGGTTACGTCCACAGTTACGCGTTTCGCAAATCTGTCTGAAGGCAGCTCCATTCTTTTGGTCCACCACTGGAATATCACATTGTATAAGTATTTGATGGATTGCCATTGAATTTTGTACAGACGTTCATGTTCCCCAAAATAGAATACAAGTGTTGAAACTGACCAATTACTTTACTGCTAATCAGCATGCTAACATGATGATGAGCTGAAGTTTAAGTATATATATATACTATATACTCCTGGTTGTCTGTCAAAAACTTATACTGATGGCCTGGAAAGTGATGTGACCCTATATAAATGACTTTTGTCAGTGACTTTATTGACATTAAAAACTTCAGAATTGATGTTATTAAAGACATCATAACACTTTTAAACTGTGCCTTATTAGAAAACGGTCCTATGCACAACGGTCTAAGTATCTCTGAAAGACCTGCCAATGTCAAAAAAGTGAAGAGAGCCATTATCGCAGCCATTTATCAGATCTAAACCTCTTTCTGTCGAAAATCACGACGACAGACAGACAGCCCTGTGAGAGACGGAAATGAATTATGCCTTGTGAATTTCGCTTAATGATCTGATCTGGAAGTATGAGCACAGATAGCTCGACACACTTCACTCCGTTAAAGGCAGACCAATACATTTTAGTAGGCTATATTTCATGACAGATTTGCATTCCTGTAGATTGTAACGGCCTGAATGATGTCCGACCACACAGAAAACCTCCCATGTTGCTCTGAAATAGGCAGTGTAATAATCTGTTAGTTTGGTACACACAAAGACATACAATATATATCCGACAACAAGCACTTGCGTGCAACCGCAAACAAATACACAACCAGCAGCCCCTCCACCACCACTACACTCACACAGACAGACAGAGTCATTAGCTCAGTTCTTGGTTATCTGCTACCTTTCTTCTCCCCAGTCTGTGAGAGCATCACTCTCTCTCTCTCTCTCTTTCCCCCTGCTCCTCAAACCCCCCATCCTCCTCCTCAACCATCTTCATTGTAATGCAGATTTAAGAATCGAGTGGGGGATGGGAGTTGGGGGATGGGGCGAGAGGAGGTTTGTGGAGAGGTTGTGGTTAGTGTTAAGTATGACCTGGCAGCCCTGCTGTGCCTCAGCAGGCGGTCTGGCGTGGGCTTGGGGGGGAAGGGTAGCCCGAGAGAGAAAGAGAGAAAGAGAGAGCTTCAGTATACATGACTCAGACATCAGATATCAACATACAGGCCTGATCTTGAAATAAATTATGGCAGATATGCCCCCTCGTATCTTCATTCAATGGTAATCTCATCCAGGAGTGGGACAGAGAAGAATAAAATGTTCAATGGCGTTTTGTTCTGTCTAGACATAATGAGCTTAATGTCACTGAGGTCATGCTGTTGTTCCCTCTGGCATAGACTAATACTATGTGAAACTAACTGGAAAATGAATAGCGATCGTACTTTGCAAATGGCGATGTATTAATCTGTGCAGAAGCAGCAAAGCCATAACTGAAAAATCACTAATTTGCCTACTCAAATTGTTCGTCCGTTGCTCCCTCTGAGATGTGAGTGCGTTTATGGTTTTTCCGCATGTGTGTCAGGGTGTGTATAATCACTATTTGTGTGTGTGTGTGTGTGTGTGTGTGTGTGTGCATCTGGGGTCTGTCTGCAGCTTAAACTACAGCCACGCTTGTCTCAGTGCTGAAAGTCGGAAGCTGTCGAAGTCAAAGCTTGAGTGCCTGCTCTCTGGTGACAATGCACTTCAGCCCTCCTACCAAACACACACACACACGCGAGAATGGAGGGCAGAGATGGAAGAGAGCAGAAAAAAAAGGCCCCCGGCGAAAATAAATAAATGTCTAGAGTCAATACTCGGCCATTGTGTTTTAATGAACCATGTGTGGGATTGATTCATTGACTTTGCACCTCTTATTGTGCTGAGCTGAAAAAAAAGCCAGTCCACTTCTGTTGTTGACTCCTCACTCCCTGTTTGATTACCATGAATTGCACCCTAAAGAACAAAGTAGCACACAGATACATGCCTGGTTCAATTAGGATTAGAGCACTGTTAACTTGTTTACATGGACATTTATTATATTAATCAGTATATCATGATTTAGTGTTCCAATTATAAGCCCTCCTCCACACGGGGATCTGAGTGCAGGTTCAGTTACAGAGAGTCAGTGGCATGTTTGGAAAGTGGATGTTCACCAAAAAGAAGTCCTCCAGCTGAGGGATGGCCACTCCCAGGACATGAAAAAAACTCAAACGAGTCTGAAAAAAGCTGATTTTGACTAAGCTTTGATTCATTTTGCTCCAGTTTTTTTCAATTTTATCCATCTGCCATTGCAGCTTTGTTGTCACGGAGCATCATTGTGGTGTCCTGCGCATTGTTTGTAAGTGACCTATTTATAACCCACCCCCTCTATCTCCTGCTCCCAATTCTCTTTCTTGTCCTCCTCCAGTTTGTCAAAACGCGGTTACATAAAAACAACTCGCTTTGAACCAGCACTGGGTCTTCAAAGTGGCACCAAAGTCCTTGTGAGTCATTAAATAATTCAGAAAACGGGGTGAGGTGTCGAGTCTGGGTTATTTAAATTTCACTCTTGAGAGATATTTTTAGCTCAAAATTGACATAACAGAGACTCAAATAGGACTTGTGACTTGAGTGTCACATGTTTACTTGAAATATTGAAATGAGATAATCTTTTATCTCATTTCACACACCTTCATTGTTACAGTAGATCAGGAGGAGGACGTTTCTGCTGACTGAAATTAGAACACACACCTCCTGCTATCATCTACCAGTCACGTTCAGTTTTAGATGATGGGTCGGGTTAGTTTGATTTATATGTACACCTCAGAGTTCAAGATAAGTCATAAAAATAATATGTTTTACAGGTAGAGACATATATCTAGCACGTGCCAAGAGACACAGGGTGAACTGAACCTTTTGTTTCACTGTCTGCTGTATCTGGGTTTATGTGATCACCTGAAGACCTCAGATGTCAGTCATGCAAATGCACCTTCTCTTTTTCAGATTAACGACTGTAAGTCTCCAAAGACAATGGCTACAGCTTGTCAAAATCTCACCCAGCCTGTTAACATTGACCTCCAGCCAGTCTTCATAAATTTATCATCACACTGTCAGTAGGATTGTCCTTACCAAGAGTGCTGGCAGTCCGGTTTGCCTCGTCTTCCCTCCCTCCCATCAGTGCTTTAATTGATCTCGAACTGTCCGACTGTGTTTGCAGAGCAGCACTGACCTCATCTCCACTGCTCAGCTGAGACAGCTGGCATCGATCTGTGCTAGCTCGACCAACCTGCACAGTTCAGTATGTGTTAGGGTCCCTCTAGCCTAGGTCTGCTTAGCCCATAAAACTCTAACTACCTCCCGACAGTGATTGCTAGTGATTGATTAAGAATTGATTGGTTGAAACAGGAGGATAGGGATGGAGGTGGACTGAGGACATGGGTCGTGCGGGCAGTTATTTACGTTTGTGTCTCATCAGGAAATGAGTGCAGTCAAGTTGGGCCAAGATTTACAGTTACTGCCCACATTATTTTCTCGTACATTCTCTCCCTGTCAGAGCCTGAGATACTGCCCTGACTGGAAGATACATTAAAAACAAAACAGGATGAATATATCTCCTGCTGACAGATACAATATGAAAGACACATGCCCCAACAATGGCAGGAGGAAGAAAAAGCCATTTGTTAGCTCCAAAGGGAGACACTTCCTTTGTGTGTCTTCCCCTTGGGGCTTACTAACAAGGTTATCATGGGTCAGTAATGAGCTGGGACTGGAGATCAATTGCAAAGCAGTTGGAAGACCCTCAGTATCTGTCTACAAAGGAGCTCTGACCATCAGACGGACAGCGCTGACAGCAGGAATGGTATTGGGGCCAAGGGCATCAGTTGGTGAAGGTCTCAGGAGGATGTGCGCCATATGATCAGATTTTCCCGGTCAACCTCCATAACATCCTCCAATACCCAACATGTAAGCCGATCAGGCACCATTCAGGACCGTGTGGGAGATAATCTGCTTGAACTCAGTGACAGTGGTTCAGATATATATATATAGAAGGCCATATTTTAATGACACTGTCAGTTCTTTATTGATGTCAATGGAGGATTTAAGCCCATGGATGTGTAACATAAGCACATAACCTGTGTCACAGGGAGATGACCAGACTGATGCGGTGCACACACAACAAGAGCAATTTGATCACAGTCCATTGTGGCCTGATTTCTGTCGCCTGCCGGTGCAAATTGCCCTCTGGGATAGTGGCAGGTTCATTATGGTAAGCAAAGACTGTTGAACTATCAAGGCTATTTGGTGTCATGATTGGTCCCTGCGGCGTGTGATGGATGTTGATGTGGTTAGTTACAGGGCAGCTCCCTTTTTTTTGCTTAAGAATTTGCCCAAAAGGGGCTCATTCCTGAAACATTCCTGGGTGTCCGATTTTCACCCAGAATTTGAAAAGTCTAAGAGACGAAAAAACTCCCAGAATTCCCATAATCTTTCATCCCAGGTTGACAGGATTTCGTAGAAGGGCAGGTAATGAACTGCTTAAAAGGGTACTAAAAGAGCGGACGGGTTTTATGCTCTCTGCAGTACATTCAGAGGATTCTTTTAGGGAGATTTATGGGTGTGTCATGGGAAAGTTGCTTGAGTGGAGGCAAGTTGTCTCTCCTAATGGGCCCAGTGGCCCCGGTCTCCTCAAGGTCAGGGTGATCTGGAGTAATTAACGACCGGCAGCAAAGCCGCTTTGACCACCTTTATCTCGGCTCCTGTGCTATCATCAAACACTTCAAACCTTCAGAGAGTCCTGCTTGGCTCTGAGTTGACACAACAATCCACTACACATCTGTGTGTGTCTCGCTCACACTAAAAAACGGACACGCTCAAGGTTGTCCAAGGACACACTCTTTAGCTTGATCGATGAGCACGTCCCATGTGTGTGTGTTCCCAAAGTGCTGTGTCACAGCGTAACACGAGGTTGTTTCAGGGCAATAATGACTTGGCTTTAGGCAGAAATAAAGCTTAATGAGCTGATTGCTCTGGTATTCACAGACGAACATAAAGACGACACAGATATTCAGCAGCAGCTCTCACTGCTGGGCTTGTTTCTAACATCCCAACCTATAGACCCATCTCCTTCCTCCCTTGTCCAACCACAGACTGAATCACCTTATAAGGGCTGCAAGAGTTCGCCTCAAGCAGCTTGGCAGCAGGCGAGTAAATGCTGGGCCTGATGTATGGCCTTGTTATTCCAAATAGAGAAGAGGAAAACGGCTGATTATTGATATCTGCTAAGTGTCCGGGATGAGTAATGTCGCTGTCCGACCAAGCAGCTGTTCACCAAGCTTTTGGCAGGTGGAGGAAATCAATAGCAAGACACACCTTTCAGATGAGGATAACGGATGACAGGGGGGGCACTGTAATGGAAAGATACCCATCTTTGCTTTGGCCAGGGCTTCTACAGTTGTTTGACTGTCGGTGTCTGTAATTCTGTTGAGGTTTGCAAACAGCAAAAGCTTTGCATATTAACTGTCTCTCTCTAAAAAAAACAGGAATCAGCCAGCGTAACTCCCTCTTCAATTGTTTTCCCACCTCCCATAGGCTCAGATACGCCCTCATATATTAGACAGCTCTCATCAGCCCTGACATGCTACCCCGCAGGCATGAAGGCACATTCCCTTGCTAAACTCCCTTATCCGGTTTTCATCATCTTGCATCATAACGTGTCACATATCATCCACTGATACATCACATATTTGACGCCCGTGCAGGTCGACATGCACACAAACAAGTGACAACATCATCATTTAATTAGTTTATAAGAAGTACATTTGTGATGAGTAAGATGTAGAGTGGCACCTCAGGGACCCTGACTCCTTTGTCTTTGACCTTGCTGCCTGATTGTCACCGTCTAAGTGTAAAAGATACAGTAAAGTCAGATTACATCTTTCTCTTCCTGTTGGTCCCTCTGGTTGCTCCTCTCTACCTTCTACTGTTGTGCAAATGGATTAATCTTGTAGCTCCCAGTCTGAAGGGAAGGTAGAGTGGTGTGCTTGTGTCAGGGCACAGTGAAATATGCATGTGTGTGTGTTTGTGTCTAAGAGAGTGAAACAAAAATTAGACAGAGAGAGATAAACAGATGGAGGAAGAAGAATTTATAGAATGTATGTTTGATTGTGAGACTCTATGAGTGAGAGCTGAAGGAGCGAGAGCAACAAAGATGAAACTCAATATGTGGTTGAGTGATGGTGAATTTTGCATGCTGTGTTTGTGTTTCTATGTCATGACACAGATGAAAAAGAGAAGAACGAGCTATATGCCCTCAGCTATGTAAAGATCAAGTATGATCTGTGCATTTTCTGCCCTCTCAGGCAAACACAGAGACCCAAAATAGAGTCATATCCATTAATAAACCATGTACCTGCTGTGCATCCCAGTTCATTCCCAGTATCCCTGCAGGAGAGAGAGGAGGGGACAGTCAGTCAGTCGGTCTGCCTGTTAACAGAACTGGATCTGTGTAAAGCCCTCAGTCACTAGAAACACTCATTTCAGCTACTTGCTCGCAGCTTCTCTACATTATTAAAAATGTTTTAATGGTCAGATCACATAAAATATTGACTTTCATCTCATAATTCACCGTCTCTCTGACTTCAGATCTTCCCCTCTCGACCTCCTACTGCCCTCATATTGCTCCTCTCCGACTCTGTCTTGCTCTACGTCTCACTCTCACTTTCCCTGTTGAATGAGCAGCGGCATCAATGACAGGGGGTCTAAGTGGTTGCCATGACAATGCCATGACGACGGTGATGGAATTCATTTGGCATGGCTGGGATCACATGAATGGAGGAGTGTGAACCCGAGGAACTTCACGTCTGGTAGCTGTCTGTGGACGACGAGAAAGTTGACCCCCCGCCTCTTTTTAAACACACATATAATACACACACACACACACACACACACATACAGAGGCATGATACACATTATATCTTCATCATGGAAGCTCCAACTAACTGCCCCAAAGCTGACGTTGGTTGGATTGTCAGATCCCATGGTCACAAATACTGAGAGTCAGCATGTTCCCATTTAGACTTGCTGTGCTCTGCTGCATATTAATAGCAAGACTGGCTTTTTCAAGTTTCACTATGGTGTAATAATGTTAGGGGATGATTCTGACTAATAAGCTATGATTAAGGTATGGTTTGTGTTAGGCAAATTAAACACTTAAAGGGAGCACTCCACTGATTTAGTGTTGTATTTCTATTCTCACTTTGGAGGTCTAAAGTATCAAGTAGTTATAGTAGTATAAGTTAGTACGGCAGAGCCAGAGCTATCATCTTCTTTATTCCATGCATCATTCTGTCTTGTCCAAACCACCGACAGTATGAAGAATGGACAGTCATCTGTAGGTGACGTCACCTGTAAGTTTCTGAAGTGCTGTTTTGAAGCCGAAAAACACGCTGCACTGGACACTGCCATGTTGGATATACTGCTTCTTCCACCTCCTGGCAAATCTAAATATCAGCAAAGACGTGGATCATCGGTGGACCCGAGGAGGGCCGACTGACACCTGGGTGCTCTAATAAGTCATTTGTAACGGTACCTACCTGTCAAGTGGAAACACTGTTAATTATGCCCAACTTTAAGCCTGAATATAATTTAAACAAGTAGGTTAAAAATAAATATCACACCCCTACAGCTGTCATCAACAGGAAATTACAGTAGCTATAGAGACCAAAACCATTGTCCAGGCTGTAAACATGTTTATTTCTGCAGTGAAGTTGGACATTTTAATACGGCCGTCTGCAGCCTGTCTCAAGCGGCCACTCGAGGGAATTACAGTTTTTAGCACTTCCTCATTGGTTTCATTCCCAGCACTGGAGGTTGGCACTTAGTCCAAACCAGGCACCTACTTTACCCACAATGCAACGTGACACCCAGCAGTTAAATCAGAGGTTTGGGTGCGTTGTGTAGGAGTTGCAAAGAGCTAGCCGAGATGAGGATCATTCTACAGAGGTCTTTCTTCACATTCACTTCAGCCTGAATGGATGCTGACTTAAATGACATCACTTGAGGCAATTTTTCCTGATTTTTAAAAACACGTTTTAACATGTGCAATAATTAATCAGGTTTTGCAGTCATAAGTTGTGGACGATCAGCATACCACGAGCAGTCACCAGTCATTCTGCCACACTCACCACTCAGGGAGACCCACAGCAGATGACGAATCATGGGAGGTCAGGGTGGGCGGGAGTTGCGATGTGACATCACATCCATCATGGCTGCCATAGGACCCAGCTGCCACCAGCTGTTGTACATTAAGCAAAGTGCAGCAGGCGGATTTGGCTGAGCCAGTTATGGGATAACTCAATAACATTACTCTGTTAGGGGTTGCCTTGAGCTCTTTATTTCATAATGCATCGTGGTTTTACCACCCGGCAGGCCAGCTAACTCTGGAGCTGTCGTGAACTTCTAAGCTGATTACTGTGCCCTGCGCTAACTTTATAGGTCATTACAATTAGCCTCTACTCATCAGTCTTACCACACCATGTCATCTTTATCTATGAAAACAGTGTTGACATTATGTTACTGTACAGATGGAAGTGCAGAATTTCATCAAGCAAGTCCATCAAATCAAACGCTCATTGTTTTCCTGGCTCCTGGCCTACACTCTTAACATGACTGGGTCTTACTGCTTGCACTGAAGTAGGTTAAGTGCCTTGTGCCAACACAGTTAACACAACACACAGCATGCCTGCATTAATCTGACCCACCACAAGTGCCACACAAGTGTTCCTTGGTGAATTGTGGGAGCTCAGAAAAACTCTCCCAGACTACGGAGAAAGAGTCTGCAGTTGAAAAGGGATGAATGTCTACCCGTTTCTAAGAAATGCCAACATGTTTCGACCCCCTACTGGTTTGCTGTTGGTATGGGTGTGTGTTTGAGGTGTGTGTGTGTGTGCGAGAGTGTGTGCAATATGTAGCTGGGCCTTTTTGATAGTAATTGTTCGAGATGGAGGTGGCAGCTGTGGGAGAACTCGGGGGCAGAAAGGTGATAGTTTGACCCTCCCCACCCTCCTCCCCCCTGGGCTTTGCTTAAGCCATGTCCACACTAATGGAGATAAATTGGAAACAGCATCTTTTCTCTGATAAATAAACCTCTGCTCACTATCAAAAACAGAGCTTCTCAAAAATACTCTCAGGAGAATACATTTAATGGGCTCTGTGGACGAGAAAAGTTGAGCCTTTTGGCAAGAGTTAGATATGTTGACTTAGTTGAGTATGTCTGTTAAAGGGCCATCTTTCTGTCCTCTTCTTGATCAGTGATCATGTTTATCTTAATGGAGACTATTTTATAAACATGAAACGGTTTGGTTTGACTTGGGTCCAAATTTCATAAACCAAAAAAATACATTTGCAATTTCTTTGTATCTTTCTCCACTGATATGTCCCCAACAAGAGATAACGCGTTACAATTTCTGCCAATGATATGAAACTGTATACCTTCCTGTCTGCTGTGTGGCTGTGGACTCCTCACCATGATCTCTACTAAAAGTTTTAGTTCAGCTATCATATAGATCATCTTAGTGAAACCTGACCGACAATTCAGCACTGACAGAGAGATATTTGTTGCCTAATCTCGCAAGAGTGTTGCTGCTGAGGTCTCCAATAAAGGAAATTTTCCTGCTTTGTTTCTCAAAAATGTTATTTCAGTGTCAGAATGTTCAGAAGATATGTGGCTTATGAACAAAACGAGTCCAATATTTGCTTTGATCTGTGCTCACGTTCACTTCACCCATTCACGGCAGAGGTTAAACCCACATGACACAGATATAGGAAGTGACTCTTCCGTGAGGTTTCTTAACCATCACATATCTTAAATTGCTATATCATTACCGACGCTATGTGGACTTTCATAGGACATACAGTATAGTTTGATGTGGTCCAGACAGTAGGCCTACCACAGAAGTTAGAATGTCTCCAAATTATTATATACGTAATTTAATTGCTAATTGATTGATCACTGACACAATGTCCACATAAAGAGCAGTGGGTCGTAGCTCTTGTTACAGTGGCTCTTTGTGCCATTCAGGTTATTTAGAAAGAAAAACATTTTTCCACTAGTACTGCCTTTTTAAGAAAACATATTTGCTATATCCTGCTGCCAACCCGAGGCAAGTAATTGTAGGTTTTAGTCAGTATTTGGTCCATAAAGCATTAATTACATCAGTTATAGTGCAGGCTTGTCCTTAAGCCGAAATTTGACAAAGTAGTTTAACAGTACCAATAAAATGTACCAACGTACCATAACACCAATGAAAGATATAATATTTGGATGCAGGGACTCATTTTATTGGGCTCTTGGTGTACATGTCTGCTCAGCTCCCTGCGTTAACTGTCGCCTCCTTCCTCCAGACTGTATCAGAAGACATTTACCTGCCCTTTGCTGCTAACATCTGTTACATGATGTCTGGCTTTGATTTAGATCGCAAAGGCTTCTTCAGCTATCTAAAAATTTCACCCTCCGATTTCCCATCTTCACTTTTGATTGCATCCTGTCTGGTTTCAGCCACCTGGCTTTATTCCTCCGACTCTGTATTGGCTGTACGCTTGTTAGTCTGCCTCCTTGTCTGTCCTTTAGCCGGCTCAATAGGAGGGTATAAATACCTTTTACAAGCTTCCCTCCAGTATCTTTCTTTACCTCATCCTGTCCTTCACATCCTTCCCTTGGCTTGATTCTTCTTTCGTCTGCCTTCCTTCCTTTCAGACTTTTTTTTTTCTGTATTGTGAAAAACATGTAGGAGGTTAGACAAAAGATAATAAACATGCTATATATATGTATTAAATACTATAGTTTTGTGTGTGTATATCCTAAAAGTGACTGCACCGGTTAACAGTTTTACATAACGTTGAGCCTACGAGCACAGCATACTGTAGCAGCATGTGTGAATGTTATCAAACTCGTGGACAGTGGTGTTTGCTGCCAGATTCACAGTGATAAACCGGGTGGGCATGAGTAAGGAGAGAGGAGTTTGTTGCTCTGTTGCTCTGTTCATGAGGGTTGGGGGGGGGGGGGGGGGCGGGGGTTGGACCAGAATCTGCTTTGGCCGTTAGAGCAATCTGGGTCAGTCAGAGGCTGAGAGAGAGAGAGCGGCTGACCTCATTGCTCCTGTATTATCATTATTTTCCCAGTCAGTCACTATGCTGGGAGACTCTACACCAGGAAATACGTCCAATTCCCCCCTGTGACAGCACATGTGCACACACACACACACACACACACTTACCCAGGGGAGAGGAAACGTAGTTACGACAGCTCTGAACTGAGAGGTCAAAGGTTACCATTACAAATGGCTCACTCTCACGTTCAGCCATTCAGAAGGCACACTAATCACACACTCTCCTTCTCTCGCTCTCGCACACACACTCTGAACCTCTCGCTCTTGCTGTGTTACATGATCATACATCTCACGGGTTGAGATCTTGTTTGCGGCCATGAAAGTGGGCCCCATTTTCTCACCATCTAAGTGTTTCCTCTCTAATTTCTCAGGCCGGGTGCATGACCACAGTGTGCTGAACACCAGAGCCATCAGTGAAAGAAAAAAGAAACTAATGTGCCACCTCTTTAACAGCAAGCCTATTTAGATCTCTAAGACACAAACCAGCAACCTTTTCCACTTTCATTACCTCACTGGAACGCCCTCCCTTTCTTTTTTACTACATTTCTCCCGAGTCCATCTCTTCCCCGCCCCCCCGAGCCCTGAACTCCTGCCAATGACTGTTAGAGGAATCTGATTTGCGTTGATTACATTAACATCCTCCAGATGTTCATAGTCAGAGATCTGACACCTCTGTCCCACAACTGTTTCATCTTGGAGAGCAAAGAGATGCAAGGCTACATCTTGTCAGAGCAGAGCTGTGAGGGAATGCTGTGTCTCAGCAAAACATGAGTGAATGTATGAGACGGACTTGGAGTGGGTTCAAAGGAAATGAGGTGTGAGCATTAAAGAAAAATATAGCTGAGACGATGTAAAAGACAGAGGGAGCTGGATACAAGTGAGTGATTCAGACAATAAATGAAACCCATGAAATGTGTGTAAGAATAAAGAAGTGAAACCAGAGAAAGCGACCTTGATACATGGAGGTGAGTCTGTGCAGAAGAGGAGCTTCAGTTTAAGAGGAAGTGTTCATTTCCCTGGACTCTGCCCCGTCCATCTGTTCAGTCTTGTCTTTACAGGGTTGTTGCTTGTCGCATGGCCACAGGAAACAGCGAGCCCCCTGGGTCTTCAGAAGGCAACGTGATCTTCTTAATAAGCCCTGACACGGTCCACCATCAGTGCCCTCCTCTTCAAAAGTCCCTTCAGGCTTCGCTGTAAGCCTCACTTGGTCTTCGGGAAGACCCAACCCAACACAGGGATCAACACAGGGATCAAAAACAGCCTCATAAACAAAGCAAACATTTTGGAAAACAGAATTATGAGCTGCAAAACATATTTGATGATTGGTTATTGAATACAGAGTCACAGGTTTTGTAGAGCGTCGAGGATCTTACCCATGGGTCTAAACTTTATCAGTGAATGTTGATACTAGACCATGAAAAAGTTTAATCAAGCTCTAGCTGCCATGAACAGATACTGTACGAACAAAGGTAAGAGCCTACAGCTATGCCAACAGCACTGTAGGCTGTGTGTTTAGTCAACATGCTCACAATGACAATGCTATGCTGGTATTTAGCAGGTGTAATGTTTAGGCTATGCTTGCCTGAGGCTCATATAGGCTGGTATTTTGACATGAACCAATATGAATGGGGGTTTGTAGTTTGGTGATTGCGTTTAGAAAACTTCATGGTGATCAATCCATCAGCAGTTGTCAAGATATTTAAGTTAAAGAATGTCAGCTTGTTGGCGGCACCAGAGGAAAAGTCAAAGGATCACCAGAATTAGTGCGATTTATCCTTTGGGTGCCGTGAATGGCACGACAATCCATCGAATACCAACAAACACCCAGCATTGCCAACAAATAAATAAAATACGTTTCAGAAGCATTTTGCCCACCAGACTTTGCTAACTTGCTCAGATTTGATAATTTCTTCTTGGTTTATTGGTTCTAAATATGCTTTGAAATAGGAAAATATACTACGTAGCTGGCAGATACATAAAAACAGCCAAAAGAGATGGCTGTTTTTATGACTGGATATTTACATGTTTTATGTATCTGACTTCCTGGCTGCTTCAGAGTTTGTCAGAAAAAAAAAAGAAAATCCACATATTCTCCATAGAGTTTGTCAGAAAAAAAAAAGAAAATCCACATATTCTCCATGCAGACCTGCTTCTGGGAAGGTGGAATTTGGGGGTTATACCAACTCCTTGGCAAGTGAACATCATCATTTGGGGGTTATACCAACTCCTTGGCAAGTGAACATCATCATTTATCATTGCTGAATAGTCCAAAATTGGAAACAGTTGGACTTTATTTTACTGACAAACTAGATCTGATTAAATGTGTGTGTGTGTGTGTGTGTGTGTGTGTGTGTGTGAGATCACGTTTCCTTCATATTTTCCTCTCAGCACATTCCAGATCATCTTCCATGTGTTGAAGACTGCATTCCTAAATATTCAGTGAAAATCTGTATGTGAAGTTTGGACGACCAAATAAAATGTTGGATTTCATATCAGATGCTGAGAGTTTCATATTTGAGGTTTCTGTGTATCTTGGACTCTGCACATACGTGTGCACGACATTCTGTGAAATTCTTCTTTCTTGTGTGTCTTATCTGAGTCCCTTAAGCTCCAGCTCAAACGTTTTCATCCCCTCTCGTGTGGATATAAAAATGATATAAAGTTGAAAGGAGGAGATTGAGATCAGAGACTGTACAGAAACAACTCCTGTACAGATTCTGACCCAAAAAGAAAAATGTTTTGTCCTTCTGTATACATGAAAACAAAAACTCACTGACACCAAACTCGGGTTCAGTCTGCTAACTATGTAAAACCCAACATTCTTTCAGCTTCATCTCAAGATGGAGGAAGACAAGCAAACGAGAATCTCTCTTTGATATTTGTAAACATCGAGAACCAGAGGAATCTGAACTATGAAAGCTATGGTTAGGTACTGTTTACACATGCATACAAACGCACACAAACACACCACACTCCATACACACACACTGATAACAATGTAGTGCAAACAATCTGCCACTTCTGGGATGCCAATTTTCACAGCTGGGCATGTGCGTGCCTGACCGCATTCTTTTTCATGTTTGTGTCAGAGTAAGTGTCATTTTTGTGGCCACTCTGGAAATCTGTAATTTTGCTTGGTGGAGATTTTCTTTCACAATGAGAGAGAGAGGAGAGGATACTTGTTGACTCTGTGTTCATAATTATACTGCACTGTTGTGAGTTCAGTCTTTCCAATTAACAGGACCTACAGGACCAACAGGAGCAAAATTCAATCCTGTTCACGGTCAGCCTTGTTGAAGGTGTGAAGTCAGCTGCTCTGTAAATAAAAAGTGTCATCACAGTATCAAGTCACACTTTAAATTCAAGGATTCAAGGATTCAAGGAGTTTTATTGTCATTACAGCACATGTAAAAACGTGGGATGAAACGAAATTGGTTTCCCCTGGTCCCAGAGCAGCCCGATATCAAATATAAAATATAAAAAAGAAGAACAACAGTATAACACCATGTTGAGGTAGACATTGTGCAAGTGTCCAGGTTGTGCAAACAACTGCATTGTGTAAGTATTGCAGTGCCAAGGTATCACCTTACTATACTATTAAGTTTGAGTTTATTGACTAAGTATCACAATATTTTTTTCAAGAAGGTTAAATCTGAGGTAACTGAACTTATGTTCATGTAGATACATGAAGTTTGTTAGTGCTCATTGTTATAAGTAGGAAAACAAAGTGGAAACAATGGGCTGATCTAGAATCCTGCCTATAGGATAAATATTCAGATTTACCCACCAGTTAGTCAGAACTGTAGAAGCTTCTCGGATGAGAGGCGAAACATCTTCACGGATCTACAGCCATGTCCTGTTGGCCCAGATTTAACCTTCTTGAAGACAGATGGCCTGGATGACTGAGAACCCTCACAGAAATATCACAATACAAAATGAATTTAGCTTCCTGACACTATGGCTCAGTTCTAAGTATTTATCTATGAAATGTGCCACAGCCACCATTATTCTTGATGGTAGTGATAAAGGCAACTTATTCATGATATGTGCAGGCATGACATAAATAAAATGTAAACATAAATGTAAAATGATATTCACATTAAACCCTGTTTTGATTCAGCCATACTAAAGCCTGTACTGACGGATGCCTTTAAGAAACACATCAAACTGGATGGTGGAGGAATCGAATGAGACGTCATAATTATCAGATGAACACATTAAAAACTTCAACTGTTTTGCTTCTGCAACATTTCAGTTTCAAGACCAGGGCACATCTACCAGAAGTGAATATAAAACTAAGACAGGACTACCTGTTAACCAAGGTCAGTTTGCTGCTGATCTTTGTCCACCTATAATTACCCTGGAAGAACATGAGACCTCTATCACAAAACTCCGAGCACTACCAACAACTGGACATGCTATATCTATCTACGAGTAGTACCTATTGCTGCACTAACATGTCCTGTCACACTGTACCTTGATTGTTTCCCTTTTTTTAAGTTGCTAAATGACGAAATGTAAATGTTACTACAGTTGATTTCATTTTGATTTATTTTATGACATGACTGGATAAATAGTCAATTATTAGCTGCTACAAGCTGTGTATTTTCTTCAGGTGGAACCATTTTGAGTCAGTTTTAGCTCCATGGTGGGACAAAAGCTGCTGAATGCAGATTAACTTAGTAATGACTTGCATGTATGTAAGTGAAGAGCTTTTTCACACTCATTGATTTCAATCTCAGCGCGTCAGAAGCTTTATAAATGATCCCTTTATCATGTCATAATAGCGATCCATATTCAGGCGAACTCAACACCTGGAATACTTTGAATTATATTCAACATTTTTCCGCTTTTGGTTCCTCATCTGAACCCCCACCCTCTCTCTGCCCCCAGGTCATACAGGAAGCAACAGTACCCTGCTGGGCGGTAGAGCATATGCAGGATGTCCCACAGGAAGAGGAAGAGCCAATGTTTTCCCCAGAGATATGAAAGGATGACACATGTATGAAGAATTGTCAGAGAGAGAGAGACAGACAGACAGACTCTTCAGCCAGTGTGTCAGACTGATAAATGTTCAAAGAAGTTGCAACATCAGCAGGAGACAAGAGCAGAGCATATTGGGTAATAGTGGTTGCGCTGAAGTTGAGTCATAGATTATTGAGACTGAGTAGACCAAATACTGACAACAGGCCACTCATTCTCAGTGACAAAAGAAATGAACCACCCAGATAAGTGGAGTTAATGAAGTAGTAGATATAAAAGATGAGGATATGCAGTTAACGTTGGACGTAGTGCTTCCGGTCCTGGCTCCTGGGAGGAAAGAGGAAGTCCTTTCATAAACAATGAGCCTCCACTTGAGACTAACAACACAGTCTAATACCTTCGACGATAGATTAAACATCTGCCTCAATCAGTCGCCTAAAACATGAATCCTGTAAAGAGCATAACTTCTTGCTTCGTGTTTTAGAAAGGTGTCTTTCCACCAGGCTTGACACCTCATATAAACCAGTCATCTTTGCTAAAGTGTTAATGGCCCTGTGACACACTCGTCCTAGGGGCTAACTGAGTGAGCAGTCAGTCTGTTTGCCTGATCTTGCCCCATTAACCCACCCCCAGGAGAGATCAGAGGAGTGACTTTTTTCTTTTTTAATGTGGCCCCATCCTGACTGCCTCCTAAAGGCGGTCCTCCACCAATTAGGACCTCATAAATAAGGAAGAAGGGGTATCTTTTTAGGTGATTGCAAGGTGTCAGGAATAGGGTTGTCTGTGATTCGAAAAGTGTCCGGCTAGAGCAAAATAATTTGTGCTGGTCGTCAGCTCATCTCTTTTTTGTCTCAGCTATTTACGACCAGACTGCGTTCTTTCACAATGACTATCACTTCAGTCATCTTGCCACACATACCACACTCATCCGAGATGAATGTTTAGATATTTATCTGATTTCCTTGGGAAAAACCACATGACGCATGAGAATTATTTAGAATAATGCACGACTGACTTCCACTGACAAAATTCCAGTCCACTGCAAGCCAAGAGGCCAAACAAAGTTTTTGTGGTTTCATTAAACTCATACTTTGAAGAGAGACATGTTTAAACCGCTTTTATCGTTTATCTTGTCTCTCTTCCCTTTAGTCTTTCTTTTACATTCCTGGCATTCTTGCATAGAGCGATGACACGTGCCCATAAGAATGCCGGCTGTGAGTTTAAAGGACTGTCTCACTTCACATGTATTTGCAGGACCTTTAAACAGCACGAGGGAAAAAACAAAGAGGTGTCTCTCATTTGGGAACTTTTAATGCTGGATAAATTAAATAGGGTCTGTTTCTTTTCATTTCACAGTAAAACTCTCAACTCAATCATACTGTAATGTGTGTAATTATTTAGCTTGACAGTGTTTTCTCCAAGCATTCCCTGTAGTAAACGGTGTTTTCCCAAAGCGCTCAACAGCCCAGCTGTGCGAGCACGGGAAATCACACATCTTTTGACAGGAAGTTCCATCGACATACACACACACACGGCGGCGAGTCAGGAAGCTCTGCCAGCTCGGCCCACTGGTTCATTCATAAATCTTGACACACACAGAGCATAACCAGTGAGCCAAGCACATGAAGCTTTGGGTGAAACTGACAGGATATGAAAAGGTCAGAGGCCAGCCGAGAGCCGGGTTTAAGTTGTGATCTGGGTTAGTTTAGTAGTGTACAAAAATAGGAACTGGATCATCCTTGTATGTACTCTCTTCATCTGCAGATGGAGCAGAGATAGGCCATAAAAGTGGGAGAGGAATTTCCTGGAAATATGTGGATCACATGTCTTTGATAACTCAACTTTTCAGGTTCCTTTCTGTCTTATTCTGTCTTACACACAGACAAAGTCATTGTTTAAGGTGACCCCTAAGATGAAAACTATTTTACTGTGCACCGCGGGCAGTTGATCATAATAATAAAAAGATTCCTATCGCAAGGGCCCTTTCAAAGTTATAGGGCATTCGGGAGCACCTCAGCAATTTTATTTTGACTAGAGTCTGACCAGCTATTAAAAGAGACCGTAAAAGACAGATATTACAAGATAACCTCCATCGGTGGTGAGGAAAATATCTTCTGAAAACTTGTGAAGCTACATACTTGTACATCAACACTCACATAAAATCTCTCTTTAAAAGGTGACATCACAAAATGTTTTCCACCCAAAGGCCCACTTTTTCCCAGACGGGGACAATAGTAAGAAGTGTAGCGGAAATGTCAGGAGAGGAACTTATTTGCCTGGGCTTGCCCTTCACATGGCTCGTGGTCTTGGGTAATGAATGGGTCTGTGTGTGTCAGCGTGTACAGTATGTGTGACTACATGTGAGTATACGTGAATAACATCTGTCTTGTCTGACAGGGATATTCAAGATATGAAGGGAAGTTACTTGTCAGTTAGAGGAAATATGAGTTAAAGACAGGAAACAAACACAGGAGGGTACGCTGTATCATCATCGTGACTTCTGAACTTTTAGTCATTGTAGCAAGGTTAAACACTATCTGTAGGCTGTGGCGCCAAAGCATACTTCTCATTTATGCCCATTAAACAAGTGATCAGTTTACCAGTTACATTGTGTCTGGATAACTTTATCAGACTCACGATGGACTGTTTCTTCTATTTTAAAGTAACAAAACTGATGCAGCAGAACTATCATGGTTTATATTCCTACTCTTCTTTTTCCATATACAAACCTGTTGCTACATACCAAGCGCCAATTTCGATGGCTGTGAAGTGAAACCTATGTGTAAGTGCCAAAAAATGCAATTCCTTAAACAGCCACTTGAGTCTGGCTCCAGAAGTGGCAATTCCTTAAACAGCCACTTGAGTCTGGCTCCAGAAGTGAATCTCCATAAGCCCCCATGTTAAAATATCCAACTTCACAGCAGAAATAACCATGTTTGGTACAAAAAGTATTTTTTATTATATTAAGGTTTAAGGTTATGCATAATTAAGATGATGGCCACTTTCATTGACAGGTGGGTGCTGTTACAGCAGACTTGTTTAAGTCAAGATCTATGTCTGTTTGTCTTTGTCCATTTTTAGATTTGGTGAGAGCTGGCAGAGGCAGGACTGCCAAGATTTTAGATTTGGTGAGAGCTGGCAGAGGCAGGACTGCCAAGATGGTGCGGGCCGGAGCCACATCACAAAGACTACGTCCAGGTATTAAACACTGTTGCCCATAAAGTTAAAATAATGTTGTTTTCAGACACATTCCTCTTTTCATTCCGATTTATACACATCAGGTTAACTGTGATTGATCAAAACAGTTTGAGAAGATACACTTTATCTATCAAGAAGAAATCACATTGTCACAATCATTTCATGAGAAGAGGTAAAAACATTGAATTCCAACTTCATGTGACCGCTACATACCCATAATGCATCCCGACTAACATTCTTGTGCTAGCAGTGGCTAATGCAGGTTTGGTAAAGCTCACTTCTTTTGAAATCTGCGGCCCTAGATCTTTTTTTTAGTACACTTCTGCACCAGCCTACGCTGATTCAAGTGACTTCCTAAAATCTTGTTGTCCCTGTGAGGTTGCCAGGCAACGACTAGGGATTTTAGGAAGCACGTAAGCCACCTGTAAAAACCACAACATGTCATTTTTACACTTTGTTGTTCGTGTACAGATTACACAGATCAGATACAGTCTGTTATCGGGTGAGCTTTAGAGACGTGGTTACACAGAGCCTATGAGCTGTTGGTATGACCCTCATGTTAAGGTGAATGATGGGTTCAAAATAAAGGTTAACTTAAAAGAAGTCATTCTGGAATTTCCCTTCAACTCACCCTGAAATGACAACGATATAATGACTACGAATCTCTTGTGAATGTTTAAAAAAGACATCGCTATCTACTCTCAGCAAAGAAAACAAGCTCTGATATGCTGCACCCATGTATCCGTGGTCCTCTCCCCTCTATTTCCAGGGTCATCACCTCCTCTTTCCACCTCTCCCAGCCCTGTCTGACCCCTCCTGCCCGGGATGCTCATCCTGTTTCCTATAGTTTCCTCTTCCCCCGCGGACAGGAAATAGCTGGACCCCACGGATACACACACAGGGGGGAGCCGGCAGGAAGTGATCTCACTGCAGCACCTGCAACCAGGAAATAGAACAGCCCCAACAGGGAGGCCGTGCACACACACACACACACACACCACATATATATATATATATATATATATATATATAATATATATATATATATATATATAATATATATATATATATATATATATATATATATATATAAATACAAACAAGTGCTTAACCCACAAACACTCTCTGACTTCCCCTACAGCTGTTGGCACTGGAACCACAACACAGGAAACAGAATGTGTGCAAAGCTCTCAGATGCACACAGCACAGCTCCTCTTTGCTCAGATATTATCACCATCTGTTAAACTTACACAGAAATTTATATATCAACTGGTGCATATAAGAAACGGCCTGCTGTGGTGGGTCTTTATTCCTTCTAGACGAGGGTTGTGTTTGCTGTCTTGCTCGGGGGTTATACGGGCGGAGGTAAATAACTTCTTCATTAAAGCTCTAATTCAATTTAAGGCATGGGGGGTTTTCTGGGGAGGCGAGTGTGTGCATATAATTGTATTTGTGCCAGGGGGATATTCCCCCAAGAAATGTTGATAATCTAAAAAGTTTGAGATTCCATTACCTATTTAGGAAACACATTCCGAGGTCTTATTGATTGCGCAGACGGTCGAATAATTTGAGCTAACGAGGAGTGGCGTCCCACCTCGACGGGCACGTCTCGCCTCTGAATCCATGCTACTGTTGGATGATGAAGGATGGATGAATGTCGCCTCTGTTTCCAGTGATAATTTATAGCAGCATATCTGATTTTTTACAACATCCTTTCTGAAATAAGCTCAAAGAGCTCATCAAGAAATTAAGGGAATAGGGGAATAATACCACTGACAGCCTAGTTAGGTTAGCTTAGCATTAAGACTGGAAACATTGGGAAACAGATAGCATGTGCCAGCCCTGTGATGAACTGGTGACTTGTTGCCTCTTGCCCAATGTCAGCCGGGATTGGCTCCAGCTCCCCGCGACCCCTATAAGGAAGTTATTTTCTGGATTCTTGATATTCAGATAGTGATCACTCCCAGCCAAGAAATAGTCTGACACATAACTCCCAATCAACCCACAAAATGTTTTCACACGTCAGTTTTTGTAGAGATTAAACAAAATAAATACATAAAATGTTAATTACTGAGATTTAGAGGTGTTAGGCTTTACCACATCACACATGTGGAAGTGTGTCTGTGGGTTTTTTCATGTGACTTTTTATATTATAATAAAGTGACTAAGCATAATACTCACTTCACATCACATCACATGTTAATCATTTAGCAAGTTCCTCATAAACAAACATATGGCCAAAACTATGACACATGGGGTGTGACGCTTTTATATGATTGTGTACAGTGGTGTACTTCCACTACTTTGCAACAACAGTCTGGGGAAGGCCCTTTCCTTTTTGAACATGACAATGCCCCCTTTTGTGAAGCCAGGTAAATAAAGGACGATGTGGAACACCAACGGTGAGCCGGGCCTTATCACCCAACATCAGTGCCCAGCCTCACTAATGCTCTTGTGCAGCCAAAGACTTGAGACTCTTATAGCCGCCTACGATTTCAGAGCGATCTCATTTAAGTGAAATGTTTAGCTGGCCGTGTAGTTTAAATGTTCCTGCGAGGAGTTTTAATTCACTTGACATACGTATAGTATCTGGGGCTATGAAAAAAGACATTACAGTAGAGCGACTGTGGCTTTAATGAACTGAATATGTGCTGCCTTAGATAGACCTCTTCAGTCCGTCCATTAGCCAGTCAATGGGAGTGTGCAGTGTGTGTTGTGTGAGAGTGCAGAGTACGCACTCTGAATATGAATTGGCTGCACTGGCAACAGACTACTGTACTTCACCGCACTGATTCAGTCCCGCTTACAAAGGCTGAGAAAGTGTGTGTGTGTGAGAGAGAGATGTGGGCCAGGCAGATAGTGCAGCCCACTGACATACATTCTCCAGATGGAAAAAAAATGGAGATTTACTCTTTTGCTCTCGCTCTCTCTCTCTCTCTCATGCCCAACCTCCCCCACCCGTTTAATCAGACTTGATTGTGATGTGAGTGAACCGTTTTGTATTCTGTGCAGAGAAGAGCTTCGTTTCTCCTCGGTGTTATCGTGTGTCCTGTATGTCTGTGAACCAAAGTGGAAACAAATCTGGACTTTTTTGTTTTCCTCTCCTCTCCCGACATTCTGCTTATTTTCTCGATAAATCATTTATTTTCATTATAACACATTCTGTGTAAAAAGTGCGACAACAAGCCGTCGTCTTTGCTTGAATGCTGCGTTTCTGTTTCTGTTTCATCCCTCACCCCCCTTAAATCCCTTCTGCAGTCCTCTTCTCTGTTGTCAGAATAAGGACTCTTGTGATTCCTGAGATTCCAGACTGTGAAATGCAGAAATATTTTCCCACTAGAGCTCTTATATATCGCTATGTACGTACTATAAACATGCCACTGTTGTTTTTACAGTGCAGCCAGAGGAGAGGAAGAATAGTGTTGTGCTGCCAAATAAACACACTGCAGATATTTATAAGATGGCTCACCCTGTGTGTGTGTGTTGCCTTGGCTTCACCTGCAGAATTAAACACTAACACAAGAATGACGCTGCATCAGGAGGGTGGGTGATTTACTAATGTGTCGCCTTTGAAGCTTTGGCACGCTCCACCTCTTTACAACATTACAAGTTTCCATAAAGTCTCAGACTTTCACACACTTGTTAAGAATGATAACTTTTTCTCTGCATTATTAGCTGATATAAACATATTATAGCTCTGCGTCGTTGAGGCTTTGCCGCTTTAGATTTGTGGCTAAGCTGATAATTTTGCTCAGACCACCCTACAGTGTTGTGAGCTCACCCTGGCCTGCTGCAGTCTGTCTTTCAGCACGATGCTGAGTGAAGCAATGCATCCCGGGACTTCTCTTGGTTACACGCAAAGACCAGACCAAACATCTGCCCCTCTGTCACAAACCCCTTACCTTTCTGTACGCACAAGAAAAACAGCTATAGAGGCCTAAAGAGGAGGTGGATGAATAACTCTGCTGTTGGTCTTCTGCATCTCTGTTCGGCGCTGGTTAAGATCATTTTAACAAAGTTTTTATTTTAACTATGATCCTCCGCTAACCTTAAACCAAGCTTTGTGCTTAAATCTATTTAAACTTTGAAGTTAAACTATGTAACTTTTGCTAAACTTCCACTGTGGCTATAAGTGGCATTTACATTACACAAATTGGCACAATGTATTTACTTTATTTTTGCGATAAAACCACCGAGTGTAACAGTAACACCAATAAATTACAGTCATAAAGTCAGAGAACTGATCACGTAATGTTAGATAATGTTAAAATTAAATAGATGCCATATAACTATCATGGCCATAAGTTACTGGTCATACAAGACCAAGTATCCCCTTGATTCGACCAGACACTGTGAGATTCTGTGACGTTTCTTTTGGTCTGTTCTACTTGTGGTTTCGAAACCCACCAGGAGCGCTGCAGAACCAGACACCTTGACATGGCTGGATAGCTGTCTCTGAGGCATTTCTATAAACATGCTGTGGTGGAATCACAAACATTGTCTGAAACGTGCCACGACCAGCTCCATCAGCCACGGTGCAAGGTAGCAGCAAAACCTCTGAGCATAATTAATTGGGAAAGGGTGCATTTTATTGCTTATGAACGAAATTTCATTAGTAAGAGGGATGGTTATGCCATTTCTTCTTTCAAAAGTTACATCGTCCCACTTTAACAGAAAACAGTTTAACGGTGATTTGAAACCATGACAAATGATGTTAAAAACCTTTGTATGTGTCATTCTGGAGAGAAGTTACAAACAGTATTCTGTACTTTAATTTGTAGTTTTAAGCGCAGCTGCCTTCACTCTGCATGACACAAAATCCATCCGCTGATTATTTATTTCCTCCTGTAAACTAGCAAAGGTCAATAAAGTAGAGCGGTTCATCCAGAGCTGTCTTCATGAGTGGATTCCCGTCATGAAACATGGCTGTCTGCCAGCAGAAAGAGAAAACAACGGGCCTTAAAACCACTTCAAATATGAGCAGACGCCTAAGGAAACACATATTTTGAAAAAGCAGAAAATAAGAGAAGTAATTTCTCCAGGGTTCAAGGACAGAAGGTGTCCTGACACCAACTTCCTCATGCAGTGTTTTGTTTTGTTTTTTGATGTTGCAATACTCCTTTATGCTCTTTGTTTGTCTGTCACACTGTCATTGATTTCCTTTGCCACTTCTGCGACGTTATGTGCAGTCAAGACGGTGATATTGGAATTTATTTATTTATTTTTTTACTTGTGCTGATATTTATCGACCGCCCTCTCTCCCTCATCTCCCACACCCTCCCTTTTCTCTTTGCCCTCTCGCCTCCGCCGTTTATTTTTCTCTCTCTTTCTCTCTGCCAGCTGTCAGCATTGGCAGAGTGCCATGCAGGCGCTTGCCGCTCGGCTAGTGACAGATGCAGCAGCAGTCAGGCAAAGAGGAGAAAAGGAAGGAGTGTTAAAAACAGAGAGGTTGAAAAAAAGATAGAGAGAGAGAGAGAGACGAAAAAGAGTAGAAGAAGAAAAAGATGAAGAAGAAGAAGAGGGATGAGTGAGACAACAGAGAGTTGGCCCTCCCCATTGTGTCAAAAGGGACACAGTGCTGGATTAGTCCACGGCCAATAATCACAGCCAGATGGGCTTTGGAGGGGCGTGGACAGAGAGGGAGATTGAAAAACAAGATAGCCGGGGACATTTTCAGAGTTAGGTTACAGCTCAACTTTATTCTGACATTTCTAGTTACAGCCTTGCGTACAGTCGATACATGAAGCTAACCAGCGCTTAACAAAATACTGCAACTAAAAGAGCTACAGCTCATTTCCCTGCTAGATTGCATCACCGATAGGCCACATCTGTGTGGCATTTAAGTCATGTTGCCCTTTTTTCCCCCTTATTAACATTCCAGAGCCCATTCCTGAACCACTGACACCGTGAGATTACCTTGACCAAAACATGGCTGTTTCCCTCCAGTTTCGACACAAATTGCAGGAGTCATTTCTGTTTTTGAGAGAGCGATTTGTCACCCATATAATATGTTCCTATCAAGTGTCAGGGCTTCACATTCACTCCGAGGAAGCCTCATAGGACGAGACTGGAAGAGAAACGAGAAAAACATCATATTAGAAACAGGTTGAGGAATACACCATTGCGATTTTTTCGGGTGGAGAAACGTATTTTCTTACTCTCTTCTTTTCAGCACTTGAGGCACCCTCTCCCTCAGTTTTTGCCAGCGATACCTCCACCTTTTTCACCCAGAAAACAAAAGACAAGTTAGCTAATGTTTGAGCCGCTTGGCTTTGCACAGCATATGTACAATTATCATCAAAATGAGAAGTGTCACACGTGAGATCTGGTTGATTAATGAGTCAATGGATGTGTATAATCGAGGTTGTCAGGCCCACGAACTTGGCCAAGGTTTGCATTGGGCCAACAAAGACACAAACACACACACAAGCAAACAAATAAATGAGCCCATACAAACTCAACTCCCCTCCACCCGCCATCCCACTCTCCACCTTGGCTGTTCAGCCTTTATGTCATTGTTTTTCTCCCCCCCCACCACCCCCAGTTTCTTTGTCTCTTCTTCTACCCCCATCTGGTGTGTGTGGACACGGCCTCTTGGTGCTAATTCACTTCCTTGGACACCATCTGCTGTGTGACTTTCTACAGTAAACTGAGCCTGGCTGGTCGTCTCAGGGAGGGAAGGGGCTGTTCTGTCACCTGTTCAGTGTGAACCGCCTTCTGCCGCCCGGCGTCGTCTTTCACCGGAGGCTCCGCGCATCGACGGAGAGAGGGTGTGACGAAAAGGGTGTTTGTCAAGCCTTAGCACTTCACTTATTTGATTTTCGGTCCTTAATGACTAACTCATGTCACGGTTCGCCCAGACAGAATCCTTTTGTTCTGTCTAAACTTGTGTGTCTATTCAACTCCTTGAGGAAAAATGTCCCTGCAGAGAATTTATAACACTTTAACACAAAGCAGAATCTGTGCCCATAACCACCATAATCAAGACTGATACATTCAAACTAAACATCTGAGAAATGTAATGATGTGTTCCCTTGCAGGATCGAACCAAAATGAACAGATGTCGGGCTTTAATTGCAATAAACGGATCAGAAAGATGTCAGAATAATGAATAAGTATCATGGTGATCTGTAAAAAGTGTGTCATCCACAAGACGACAAGAAAACAACTTTTAAAATGTTTGTTTTCTGGATTGGGTTTGGATCGATCAAGGCTATATGCTAACTTAGTTCACAATAAAGTATAACTCATAGATGGAGCCACATATTTTTCACACCAGTCAAACTTTCTTGCTTACTTTCCTCCAAGCAATCTCTCTGTATAAATATGAAGTAGTATCACAGAGCTCTGGGTGCCCACAGATGGCTAGTTCAGCAGTGGAGGTTGGCACCTCAGTTGCACGCTGCTGAGCACAGGTTGATAAAGAGGAGTCCATATTTTAAATCCCAAAAGTTCCCTCCTCCCACCTGTAAACAGCTCTGATCACAGCAGAATCCGGTATGACTCCGATAAACACCTGGCTGTGCCACCAGGTCTCTCCACCAGAGCTCCTTGGCAGCAAACGTCTGTTGGCACACTCTGAAACTCTGCGTCTGGTTCTACCAACAAAACACTCTGCAAAGCTGAAAGCTGCAAACCTTTTTCTCTATGTTGAATACTTTCATCTTGAATGACATCACAATGTGGAAGTCGCATATTTGCGTCGCCCGATTCTTATCTTGTGTCTATTTGCATCTTTGAATTCACTTTCTATATAATCTACTTGTCCCAAAGACTTTGCCTTCTGTGTGAACACACCATTAGGGATTACAGTTTGAAATGTTGGAATTACACAGCTACTAATCCCACTAACAGATATCGCTGTTAGCCAGCTTAATTTATTGACTGGTATTTACTGACACTTTGCTGTTAGGCAGGCAGTAAATACCTAGAAACCGTAGCCACCCTACCTCCACATGTTAAATGTTGTCAGAGCTGATGGAGCTTTGGTGAGATGTACAAAATAATGTAATAAATAATGTAACAAATAAGATGTTGCTGTTCAGAGATTGAAAATACTTTCAATTAATAATGTGTCATGAGTAATTGATTACATTTTTCAAGTGATGTGCCCGATGCTTGGGGCCAAAAAGAGATTTTCATTTCCCCCAGAAATGAAAAATCTTGGTAGACCAGAAAGGGCTACCAATGAAACAGAGACAATCCTCACGACCGTGAATTTAATTATATATCACCCCCCCTAATCAGCTAACTTAATGACCAAAGACTTCATTATTGAGCACGTCAGCCTGTGTGAGGTGAACTGAGATAATAATAGCAGAACAGCGTCGTTCAATTACCCAGATCAGCAGGTGATTTTCTCAACGTACCATGAGGCCAGACTTTTCTTTTAGAAAGAAAAATGTCAATGGATTAGAAGCTTCTGTTCTCAAAGAAGCTATTCACTGCTCAGAAAGACATATATGAACGTTTGGTCTTACCGACATACATCACCGCTGAGTAAACACTCTTACAACTTAACCCTGGAAATTATGAATAGGTATGAAAATGAATACACTTTCAAAGAATACCTCATAATCCGTAAAGCAATACAGTTTCTGGCTTAATGGCCTAATGGATGTGTTCCACTGTGTGTGTGTGTGTGTGTGTGTGCTGGGTTGTGGAAACAAACGTCCTGTCTCTGCTCAGTTTCCTCCCTCGTTTCCAGCCAGATCCATTTCTTTTTCCCCTCTCTCTGCCTTTTCGACCTTCGAGCTCTCCAACCCTGAGCAGAGTTGGATTTCTCCAAAGCTCAGCCCGCGTTTTGCCATCTGTGGCTTGTGCTTTGACCCCTTCCCATGCCTCAGGAAGTGAAGGATCTAAGCCCTAGCGGGGTCTAGGGGAAGAATTGCATTGCTGCCTGACTCTGTGTCTTACCGCCTAACTGACTGACTGACTGACTGTTGACATGACAGCTGGGTGAGGAAAACAGAGCCGTTCCCTTGCAGAGGGGGATCGGCAAAAGACAGAACAGACAACACTGGATTGTATGAAGGTTTAGTCCTCACAAAGAAAAACGTGTGAGTGACACACGCATGTGTGCACAAATGAACGCGCATGCTGAAGCAGACAAGCACACAGTAGCAACTGGAGTCTTGCAGCTGTTGACGTTGCAGCATGAGAGGCTTGTGTGTCTGCGAGCATGACCCAGCGGCAACATCCCTGCTGATGGGCAGAAAGCGACTGTCTGCTGAATATCTATCAGCGGAGACCTCAGCGCTGTCCTCCTCCTCCTCCTCCCTTGCCTCCTGCTGTCCTTTAGGAGCTGATAGCAGCCCTCCATCTACCCCCTGTCCAAGCAGGCTGTCACTGGATTGCACTTTCTTGCCTTTAATCTTTTTTAAAGCGGCCAGCAGAGTGCAATTTATGACACTGCTTTCTTGTCTGGCCCTGATTTGGACCCTGGCTTGGTTTCAGTACAAGATTGTAAACAACCTCTAATGTTGGGACCATAGTTGTGATGTGAAAGAGAAATATTGGTAGTGCAGGAGTCGCTGCTTCAGCATGGATTATAAACTTATAAACTTACTAATAAAAGTACTTCCACAATCCCTGCGTATTCAGTCAGGCTCCTTAAATAGCATCTATTTTCCCTTTTTTCCATTCATTATCCTCCTGTCCGTTTCTGTCCACATGCTGTGGGTTTGCAACAGCGATGTGGAAAATGTGTGTCTTACTTGCTGTGGTAGCACATCACTGATTTATACAGTAATCTTGTATAAATGGAACCGTTTCTCCTCTTTCTACTCACTGAGAACAAGTGTACAAAAGTACCACGCAGCTGCCATAAGTAGTAACTCATTCACCGTCCACCCCTCCTATCTCCAGAAATCGATCCCAGCACTCATTTAGTGCAATCAATCCTTATGGAGGATCAATCTACAACTGATGCTGCACTCATTCAAACTCATCCATGTCAGGAATAACAGTATGGAGCCCTGATATGGCCGTTTCTCACATGACGAATGGATTGGTTGATCTGATGATCTGACAGACCCCCGGCCGAGCTGAGTGTGCCTCCGTATGTGCTGCATGTACGCGATGCCCTCTGAAGTGGGTCGGGGGGTGTCGACTGGAGGGGTGCCGATGTGTTCCTGCGTGGTGAGTTAGGAGCTGGGGAGTCAGGGGAGAGCTAAAGCAGAAGGATGGTCTCCATCTGTCAGCCTGGCCCACTCTAAAGTGGCCATCACTCAGGATTGATTAGCCACGAGCCCATTAGCCCCCTGGCTTTTTCTCTCTTTCCACTTCTTTCCTTTTTTTTTCACTCCCTCTCTCGTTTTTTCCCCTGACCATCAATCTTTCTGCCTTTTGCTCAAAACCATCTCTTTCCATTTTAAGTGTCTCTTTGAATCTTTCTCTTTTGCTTCCTGAGCTCTCCTCTTTCTCTTTCTTGTTCTTCTTCTTCCTTTCTCTATCATTTCCTCTTTCTTTTTGTCTTTTTTTCCTGAGTGCTGAGGCTTTTTTTTTTTCTGTGATGGGATGTTCACCCACTTCATATCCCTCCGTTGGACCCTACACCTCCTTCCTCTGCTTTTATACCAATCGACAGCGGTAAAAATCAGATCAGCGCGAGGGAACACCCAGACGGTCACAACCATTCTGCTGTCATGACAACAAGATGCTCTGGGGTGTGTGGAGACCATTACACTGCTCATCCATTTAGGTCAGCCTCTTGGGGGGTAGGTGGATGTGATGTGGAGGAGCTGAAGGGGTAGAGGACATTTATACTGTACAATGAGTTGGTATGTATATGTACATAGTAAGCAAGTGAAGTAGTAGAAGTATTAACATTTTTTACTAATGTAAAAGTAGAAATGCCACTTTGTAAAGTTCAAAATGTTTACATTATATATCAGGAAAAAAGGCCAGTGTCATATTTTTATACATAACTATGACTGTATTAATGTGTGCATGGCATTAAATACTAGTCTAATTTAATTCATAACAATGGATGTTTTATATGCTCTTTTTTGCCGTGGTTGCAGCCATCGTGACGTTGACATTTGTAGTTTTTAGTAAAAAATTCCCGTGACATTTGGTACAGATATGCACAGCGCCATTATCAGGTCAAAATTTTAAATGGCTCCAATAGGCTACTCTGGTTTGACAACAAATACCTGCAAAAGTAATGACATTCGCATCAGCCTCGGCTGTATGTTGTGTTTAGTGTCTAAACCGATGACAGTATAAAGAATGGACAGACCCTGAGTGACGTCACCCATAGGTTTTCAAAGTGTGTGTTCTGAAGCCGGAAATATGCGGCACTGGCCGCCACCATGTTGGACGTACTGCTTCTTCTGCCTCCTGGTTAATCTAAATATCGGTAAAGACGTGGATCATCAGCTGACCTGAGGCGGAATGTAAAGAAAAGAAATGTCATGAACGTTGAAAGTAGCTATAGAGACCATGGACATTTTAACACGTCCGCTTATGGACGCTCTTTCTGCAGCCTGCCTCAAGTGGCCGCTCGAGAAACTGCAGTTCTTGGCATTTTCATGTCGGCTTCACTTCACAGAATCAGAGGTTGCCGCTTGGTCTAAACTAAGCAAGTGAACACAGTCAACATTATACCTGCAAAACATTTAGCTCAAAGCACTGCTGTGCCTAAATATAGCCTCATACAGTTGTTAGCTTGGCCGCAGACTGTTAGTACTGTTGAAACCTATAACTGTCTAACAAAAATAAAAATGTAGTGCAGTTAGGGCTGCACGATATGGCCTATAACCAATATCGCGATATTTTTTAAGCTATATCACGATTCACGATATATATCTCGATATTTTTATTTCTCCTGTAAATCACTGTGAATGTTAAATTCAACCCTTTGATGCAAAAAATAACATCAGTATGATCAAGTAGACCCTTCACGAGAGATCACGAGATCACCCACCCCGCGATAAACTGGGTGGGCGGGAAGTGTGCTGTGTGCTGTGAGCTGCACCAGTAGTGATTGACAGGCAAAACTCCGGAGAATTAAATGCCGACGACTTAAAACATTTACATAACAAGTACTCGATGGTCGCGATATAGTCATTTCATACATCTCACGTAGAACAAGCCGCGATATATCGAGTATACTCGATATATCCACCCCTAAGTGCAGTGTAGTAAAATCTAAACACTCAAGTGAAATATCTCAGTTTAAATGTACATTGTTGAGGGTGGCTGACATGCACACAGTATTTAAGTATCCTGTTACATTCCCTCCTCTTTTCTCTGTACATTATTAGACTCCTGTTTGCCAGATATTATAGGTTAGCGACGACCACAACATTGACGGGCAGAATGCTCTTCGATGAGGAGGTGACTGTGCAGCAGTGCAGGCCGTCTGACAGGCCTCTATGTGAAGGTGTGGCCTCGGTGACATACAAGCACGGTGACAGCGTGAGGAG
The DNA here is from genome assembly GCF_000972845.2 of Larimichthys crocea. Lineage (NCBI taxonomy): Eukaryota > Metazoa > Chordata > Actinopteri > Sciaenidae > Larimichthys > Larimichthys crocea. Next base: position 15,850,625 of record NC_040034.1, on the reverse strand, counting down.
AGCTGGCCTCTGATAAGCCGATGGAGTGCTGATGGAGTACTAACTGGTCTGTCGTCTGCTTCTCCCAGAGTGCTGACAACCAATTTCTACTTAAGAAGAGGCTCAAAAGCAGGCCTCTCAGGAACATAGAGCACAATGCCAACACACATGCAGGGAGGTATGCTTGTGACCCCCATCAATAGCCTATCTGTAGAGGTGCACTCACACCAAGGTCGGGTGGAGGTGGCAGTAGCCTGCATTCAGACTTGAAGGCACGTCGGAGAAGCCGGTGTTCCCAGGGAAGACAATGCGGCGTCGGCGTGTGTCCCTCCACGTGGACCCCACGTCTTGGTACCTCTGGGAACTCCACCAGTACCCTCCTTTCCCTTGGTGCGGGGTGGAGAAGCTGGGCAGCTCCGGCGTCCAGTAGCGCCTCACGTACAGGGGCTCATACAGGCTCAGACGGGGCTTCCTTCGTGGGGGGATGTGGTGGTGGAGGAGAGGAGAAAGAGAGGGAGGCAGAGACAGAAAATCAATACGTCCACAGCATTACTCAGTGTACTCATTTCCTAGCTGTGTGGGCTTTTTAATCACAGATATAAAAGCAAGGGCACGCACACAGAAAGATCTTTACATATTTCAATCAGGTTTTAGGAGACAGGTGGATGTTGAAATCTGTGTTTTTGAACATGAGTGTAACTGCAGGAAGTAACAAAGCTTCCCAGTGTGATTCATATGCCAACAAAGGAAAATTAACTCCCCTTCTTCTCTGAGACACAGGCCAGCATTAGTAGTGTTGTCACGGTGCCAGCACAAGCTAGTGATAAGTGATTTACCTTGTTGGCACCTTACATCTCTCATTAACAACACTGGACCTGCAATAAAAAAAAAACGGTGGTATCGGGGGTCTCGGGATTAGAGGGAGTTAAAAGATGTGCGACAGATACATGAAGAAGAACCGCATCTGTGTGGATGTGCGTGTGTGTGCGAGAGGCCACATACATGCCAACCAAAATATGATGGTGATGTGGGTCCAGTTAAGGCTATCTGGTTACAGTGGTGCTTTAATGAACGTGGTGATGTGAGACCCGCAGGCTGGAGCCACAGACAGTGGGTAACTTTAGAGGGACGCCTTGGGATACAGTGGCATGGAAGGGGCCCCAGATCTCCACCCACCCACACACACCCCTCCATCACCCTCCCATGAGGCCAGCTCAGGCTTGGCCGCACTCTCTTCTTCCTTCCTTTCTTCCATCTCCTCCCGATGAGAGACGCTCACTCCATCCATATCCACCAGAGGCGAAGCAGAAAGCCATTATAAAACCACTAACAACATAAAAAAAAACAAGGGCCAGTTGCACGGTATAGAATATGCATGCAGTTTTAGCATGAGAAAGTCGAGTACGTTTTGATTCATATTGTCCCAGGAGGCACTGAATACATTACATGAAAACATTATTGCTTGGAAAGCAAAGACACACACACACGTCAGCGTGTCTCCAGTTGCTTTACAGAGTGCCTTTGGGGACGTCGGAGCACATTTCATATGCATGCTCATGACCATGTCCCCACTGTGATGGTGATGTAGGTCCAGCTATCTGATTTCAGCAGGCCTCTAATGAACTCAGTGATGTACATGTGTGTGTGTGTGTGTGTGTGTGTGTGTGTGTGTGTGTGTCTGAACCAAGAGCAGCTGTAATCAGACAGCAATCAAACTCACTCCAAAAAGCATCCGTCTTTCATTCTCTCGCTCTGACGCGCTACCTGCGTCCCCTCTCTTCCTCCAGCTCACCCACGGTGAAAATGACAGACACTTGACGTGATGAGATGCATTTTTCATTTCACACAGAGACGGTGAAACACACACACATTGACAAGGCCTCTTCTTTTGACATACGAAATATGAAAAAGAAAACTGAGCTTTTATGTAACAGCACTTGTTTGTGGCTGCCGACAAACAGAAGAAATTATAAATCTTAAGGACATGTAGGAATCAAAAGCAGGGTTTAAGCAGATGGTGAAATTGTAATTAAAAGCAGTTTTTTTTTTTCCGAATATGCCTGCCTCAAAAATGTCTTTTTTTATTTTATTTTTTTTAACAATGTCGTCCTGACCACACACCACAATGCCACTCCATTATTTCCTGCAGTAAGAATGTAGACAAACAAATTGACAGCCGCTCTGGAAAATTCTGGACACCTATTGAACAAACATACGAGTCGTGTCGCCACTCGCTGCTCAGTAAAACACGACGATCTTGTTGAAAACAACTCATGTCCTCAATTAGAGATACAATGACTTGGTGTAAAGTCTGCTGCCAAGAGTAAACAAGGTCTTATGAGGGAGCAGTGACCTACCTCAGGATGTAATTAGCCACATATTCAGCTGTTTCTGGATACATGGCTGCCCGTATTGTCTTTATTCTTCTTCGCTGAGGCTGGTGCAAACTGCTTCTTAAGTATGCGCACTTGCTGCAAAGTATTTACATTTGTGCATTTGTCTGTGGGTGTGTTCGTTAGCCATACCAAAGGGGGCGGCGTGAGTGTGCGCCCCTGTTTTAGCATCCAGAATCCCCTCAGGTGAAATAAGCTTGAGCACATCTTTACCAAAATAGAGTGTCTTTCCGAGCTCTGTGGCTAGATCAGAGAGAGCCATGTAGGGACTACCAGCATGGATCCTCAGGCTGCTTTGCCCTCAGGCCTAATCATCCTCTGAACAAACATCTTTTGTAGTCTGCAATTTTATGCTAATTACAGCTGTTAGATTTCCTCTTCTTTTCAAGTTTTCAAGCATTTCCTTCCCTGCAGACGTCATAAAAAAAACGCCTATGGCTACACCTGTCTTTTGTTGAAAATAGACGTATACAGGTTGATCTTTGCAACTTGTGTTTACAATGTCATCAATTTAATGCTTCACTGAGCATACTGTGTGTTTGAAATATAGAAAAAACAAATTTTCAAATTGGATATTATGTTTTTGGTGTGGTTTTAGGTCCATAATGTTGCAACAGTATGTCAAGTAAGTAAAAAAAAAAATTGTCAGGTTTTATAGGGAATGTTGTGCTGGAAAAAAAAGATACCAAACATCAGCATGGTAAACATGTTTTCATACGTTAATAAAGGATAAATCAAAACTTTTCAAAACAGCCCAAGACTTCTGGATATTTGTCCAACATAGCACTGTGACTCAACCTAATACACATCTGAAATGAAAACGGGTTTGAGATTTAATTATAACCTAAGTCTGCTCAATGGGATTGCGTTGTAGAAACGATCATGAAAAATTCATGATTTACAATTGAAAGAACGTGATTCTGAGACGGCGTCAATAATGCTGAATTGTGTGGCTGTATGTCAAAAGAGAATTGAGTCTGTCTTTTGGAGAGAGCAGCAGCTCTGCTGGAGGAGAAAACATAAGCTTGTCATACAGTGCTTTTTTGCCTCATTAAATCTGCAGACGTGCCCTACTTTCCTCTTCCTCCTCCATTGGACTCCCGTGCTAGTGAGCAGATTTGGTGGAGGATGAGAGTGGGGGGTGTTTCATTAAATATCCATACACCCCGAGCCTTTCTGCAGTGTTGCTCGACATAATGTGAGCATGTGTGTGTGTGTGTGTGTAAGAGAGACAGTCGGGCGGGAGCTTCAGTACATATTATATATATATATGTGTGTGTGTGTTTCCACAGGCTCCTCGGTGTATCTCTTCTCTTTGGATTACTTCTCCATCCTGTTGTGGTTCATGCAGCCAGCCCGCTCCCCTCTATCTTCACAAACACACTGATAAGCTTGTCCTTATAACCTCCCCCATCCCCTTATATTTTCCCTGCAGTCCTCCCTGGTGTGACATTGAGCAGCCCAGGATTCCTTCTCTGCCACACCCACCTCCCCCTACTCAATTTCCCTCTCCCATCTTTCTCCCTTAGCCCTCCTCTCTTTTTTTTCTCTCCCCTCTCCATCACAGTCTGAAGGCTGTCAAAACACCATGCTGCTTTCTCAATATCAAAGCCCACTGAAAAGCACAGGCCCGTGTACTGGAGCTTAGATTGAATTCCAGTGTGATACAGAAACACACAGCTATGTTTTGACTCAGCCAACTAGTGTTAAAATAAAATATTCACAATATAACCAAAATGCTGTCGCCCTCTCACTGTCAGGCCATACTCCCTATAGAGTTTATTTATGGCCTTGTGACATGGACGACAGTGGAAGTCTCACCAAGAATGGGAAAAGGAGAGTTGTTATCAGTTCCTCTGAGATGTGTATAAAGCCAGCGAAACAGACAGAAAGATCTTGACAGCTGGCTCAGTCGGACGAGGGCTGGAAACCCCACAGATCTTTCTTTCAGTGAAATACCCAATTTCTGCTGCGACAATTCCCCTGGACTTTTTGAAGTGAGACAGAGGAACAGGGCAAAACTGTTGAGGAACTGAAAAAACCATCATCGAAAATGAAAGAAAACCACAAAAATGCTCATTGTGTCTCAAAGTCGTAGAGTACAAAGTGTCATACTACTGTTTGGTTTCTGTTGTGCTTTTATCCACACTAGCGGTGTAGCTCTGTGGATGGAAATGACGATCTGTCATGTGGTCGGTCCATCACTTTGATCTATATCTCAACCTAAAGGATGGACTGTCATGAAATTTGACTCATGACAGTGAATCCTATTGACTTTATTGATGCCATGACTTTTCCTCTTGAGGCACAATGTTATTGACGTTTATAGTTTTGAGTGAAATGTCATAACTGTCTGTTATTGGATGGATTGCTATCAAATTTGGTACACATTCATGTTCCCCTCAGATGAATTGTACAAATCAGTTGTAAGCCCTAAATTTTTCATCAGGCACCATTATTAGGTCTAGATTTTCATGTGTGTGTGTTAATTAGCAAATACCAGCGTGCTAGTATACAAAGAAAGTGGTAATAAATTATCGGCATTGTCATTTTGAACATGTTAGCATTCTGAAATTAGCATTCATTAGCATGGCTATAGACTATTAGGACACGTTCGACCATCAACATATAAAAAGATGGATGATGCTTCTCCGTTTCCTCCCACTGTATGAATAAATGAATCTAAAATATCCCGGATACGGCAGCTGCCATCTTGACATCATTTGGAGTCACTTGAGACAGGCTCCAGAAGTGAGCCAGTCTCTGTAAGCACCCATATTAAAAAGCCCATCTTCACAGCTGATTAAACATGTTTACAGCCCGGTACAGAAAATGGTTTTGGTCTCTCTAGCTAATTTTCCCGTTCATGACAACTGTGAGGGGGGTGATTTTTTTTTTAACTCACCCGTTCAGATGATATTAAGGCTTAAAGTTGTGCATAATTAACAGCGGGACCGCTTGACTGACAGGTAAATGCTGTTACAGACGGCTTATTAGAGCACCTAGGCATCATTTGGTCTGCCTTAGGTCCGCCGATGATGTACGTCTTTGCCGACTTTGACAGTACAATGATACATCCAACATATTTTCTGCTTCAAACATGGCTTACATCGCTCATGCTCTGTCCACTCTTTATACCAACTTAAGCTCTGTGTAAAAAAATGCAGCCCTCTCAATTTATTTAGACTGCAAGGAAACAAACACACCACATGCACACACAAACACACATTCTTGGTAAATTACTTTGGAACATCTCACAATCGTCAGGATAAAAGATAATTTCTGTCAAGTTAATGTTGCAGAGTTGTCCTCAATCAATGAAAGTAATTTCATTCATGCACAAACGTGACTTCCTGGATCATATTTCATGTCTCACAGTTACCATAACAACACCCACACCCGCCCCTGGGGTTTAAATGTAGTTTCAGAATTAGGAAACGTTTAGTAAAAACACACACGTACAAACGTACACTTGATAAGAACTACATATTCACCCTGCCATGGAAAAGTTTAGTCCTGAAATACCCTAAAACACAAAAGGGGTTGACTGCTAATGTGACATTCATAATGTTTATGGTAAATTTCCTACATCCATTTGTACAGGCTGGGATTCATAAAGATTTCATCTCAGATCAGTTGCCACCACCAACTGCAGAGCTACAGGCCATTCTCACTTAAGTAAAGACCAGCTCTCTGGGAAACATTCATCACTCTCTTGACTTAAAGAACATTTGAGGTGAGCAATGACCACAGTGTCTTTTGGTAAATATTTTACAGTGCAGCTCCAGCATTAATCATAGAGGGTAAAATCGCATTAAAGGCATATATTTATTTATTTATTTATTTTTTATCACCAAAGAGATAAAAGGTTTATTGCAGTGGTGCCAAAAACATCAGGTACACCAACCGGTTTATAATTTTCATGGTCAGCCTGTAGGCTTATCTTACTGTGGGATAAGTTTAGGAAAGTTTGAAGCTTGTGCTCAGATTATTATTGACAACAACAAACACATAAAACTGTCACACTCCAACGACCATCAGGCCAGAGATAGTCGTGTCTTAAGCAGGTAAACTAAACCAACTATTGTCTGTTCTTCAGGATTTGTTCCCCATCCAGGAAGTCAGACTTATTGTTTTTTTATTTTTTTAAATCCTTTAAAAACAGCTGACAGAGACAGAGTGCTGTACTAACAGATGCTATCCATCATGTTAAATGGGACAACTTGCAATTTCTCCTTACAGGACTTGACCAAGCTGCTAATTACCACATTTAATAGAACTAGTTTTTCATTTTCAATTAGTGGTCGCTGGTACATATAAGTGTTGGTGGCAGAGATGAGGGAAGAAGATGAAGGCGATAAGACAGGAGAGGAGCAGTGACCTGTTCTTACTCATCTCTGACTGAATGAAACTGTTGTTGACAGGATTAGATCTGCGATCAATGTTGTCTTATAAAGTCATGCTGAAGAAAAAGAAAATGTGAGTAACAAATTGAGTTGTCTCATTCACAGTGATGGATTATGTTCATCAATGCAGCAGAATGTGTCTGTAAGCTGTTTTAATTGATTTTTCAGAAAACAACAGAGGCCTCTGAACTGAACTTGCGAGCGAATAGACGCTGTGTGTTTCTGGTACGCACAGATTTACACTCCATCTGTACGCATCCATCTGTTTTGCTGCGCATTCTCAATTTGCATGTAGAAACACTTGAGTGGAAACAAATGAAAGACGTTTGAGAGGACACAAAAGTTTTTACGCATGGCTGAGATGGACCAGTTTCTTACACTGTAGACAAAACATTCATGTCATGGTGCCACTCAGTGTTAGAGGCCTCTGCTTCATCAGAAAGTCCAGAAATTAAAGAATATAAAGAGCAGGGTGTACCTCCACAGTTTGAAGACCAGGCAGGGGCGCCTATAGCACCTTTTTGTCTCTATAGTGGCTTCTGAATAAGATGTCCATTAATATAGTTTGTAGACTGAGCACTGACACAATGTCAGATTCATACTCACACACTTTCAACACTCTGCAGAAACATTATCACTCATTTGGAGTTGTGTTTCTAGTAACACGATCAATGTGAAGTCCTTCACCCAGTATCCTTTTTGTTGTGTTTTGGTGTCGGGCAACTCTCGAGAAAAATATTTGCCTCTAAATAGTCCACAAGTGTTCACCAGCTGGCCGTTAACTTTGTCTCTCTGCTGGATGGTGCTGAGCAGGTTGTAAGAGGTGAATGGACTGTACTTATGTAATGTCTTTTTAGCCTTCTGACCACTCAAGGCACTTTTACACTACATATCGCGCTCACCCATTCACACACACATTTACACACCGATGGGGTCGCCTTCAGGAGCAATTTGGGGTTCAGTATCTTGCTCAAGGACACTTTGACATGCAGACTGAAGGAGTTGGGGATTGACCGCCCCAATGACCTGATTAGTGATCAACCTGCTCTACCTCCTGAGCCACCATGGAGTCATATCATAGATTTGTTTTTAAAAACAGCTACCTGCTGCATCTGGAAACAAATTTGCTAAGAGTGAACCAAAACAGTAAAAGCTGTGTGCTGAAAGATACTAAAACTAAAGGGGATTTGCAGAGTCATTTGTTCTGTTGTTATTATGAAAATATCAATCATAGCAGCTTTAACATGAATGACACTTGTTAATTATTCTAGGATTTAAGGGAGCTTAATAACATGAAATGGATTTTACATTTTAGGATTAGGCATTTCTTTGTTTGGACAAAATAAGTAAACATTTGTTGTTACTGTGCTGCTAAATGTCGTTTCACCCTGGTCTGCAGCCACCACCAGGTTCAGGGCCAAGTCGAAGCCTATTCGCCAAGCAGACATAAGGGCAAACAGTCTCCTCCCCCCGTGTGTGGTAACCAAACCTGTTATCACCGGGCAAATCAGTCTGCAGAGAAGCATGGGCAGGGAACGGGGTTGAGTATAACTAAGGCGTGACTGTGTTTATATACGAGTGCGTGCAAGCGCGATCGTACCATCTGATGGGATTCCACGCTACTTGTTGTACAGTGGAATCGATGCCAGGGAGTCCGATGTTTTAACGGTAATGTCAAATGACTAACAGAAGTACACTCTTAAGCCCTGTCACTCACCCATCTCTGACTTAACCACACACTTCCCTCAGCCCTTGACAATGCTCTTGTGAAATGTGGGTTGAAATATCTGTCAAAGCCTCTTTAAGTTCAAGGTTTGTTTTGCACACTTGCTCACTGTTTAACACCCCCACGAGCATCAGTAATACAGGAAACCGAAAGCAAAAAGAGGAAGTGCATTTCTTGTCCATCTTTACGGTGACATTTCGAGTTTGGTACAGTGGTAGGTGCCAGAAAAGTCCCCTAATTTCCCAAAGAGTTGGGGAAATATCCAGCTACGACTAAGAATAAAAAGTCCCTGACCTAGCAGAGGTTTAATCGAGCAGACGGTTTAATAATTCTGTGTTGTATCAGGGACAGAAAGCATATACTGGCTTACCAAAATCCCCAAATCCCAAATGCCACTTTTTAAAAATGTGAAACATTTGTTAGAACAACTTAAAGGTTAAAACTGGAAAGATTCTAATGTCCTCTTGTGTATTTATCTCTGAGCTACATATAGAGGACAGTAGATTATAGACTTTAAAGAAGCCTATCGTCAACAGTCAATAAAACAGTTTGGCTGAGTACCATCTAGGCCTTTTGTTCCAAATACAGTCAAGTTTAGAGAAGGCTTAACCCCAAGAGTCTTTGTGCAGTCTTACAGGGGCCACTGGGACAGCCTTTTATCCACATCGCTAAAGCAGTAAACGTGGCCTCCTGTTGTGCTCCCTGGGAGTTTTTGTGGGAAGCTCTCCAGGAGTCTGGTTAGTTAAAGTTTGTTAACCATCGTTTCAAAGACAAATGATTCATCAATGTCATGTTGAGAGGTGGTTGAGTTGAGTCCTAATGAAAAATCAAACAGCATTGAAAGGAAAACAGACCCACTCTGAGCTGATAAATGTTTTTTTTTCTTCTTCCAGGAATTAGTTTGTGAGGAGCAAACTTGTAAGGAGGGCTGCCTATCAGGAGGTGACTCACTCATAATGTCTCTCTTGGTGGTTAGGACGACATTCATTCAGCTGAACACACACACACACACACACACACACACACACACTTACTCTTGGTACATTTCCCAAAATGTTGAATTCTCATTTAAAGATCTCAGAGAGGGAAAGTTATGTCATGATGGAAATTGTTGGAAGAACAGAAGAATATATTCAGGTTATTTTTGTGTGTTTTGAATCTGAAATCACTGTTTTTGAATCAATCAGGAGCTGTTTTGTATTTTCAGTGTCGGTTATAGGATGTGAAACAATAACTGCTCGCAGTCACCTTTTAAAAGTGTTTTGGTTAAGCAGTAGTTAACAGTCATACATGCTGTAGTGTACACACACACACACACACACACACACACACACACACACTATAGAAGTCTTTTTGACTGTGTGTCACATCATCATATGCTGTGGAAGTGACAGTGAATAAGAAACAGAGACCCAAAGCTCAACCACAGCGCATTTTTTATTTACGACACAACTTACTCTCAGCAGCTTCACATCCTCTTCAGCGTATCATCTGGACGGAGTAGAGGGCCACATTCTGCACGTTACATTTGCTGAAAGCAGCTTTGCTTTGTGTGAGTGTGTGTCGTCTGTGTGTGTAAATAGGATGTTGCTTTAGAGCCATCCAGGCATCTCTCGGCCATTGGCTAAGCCCCACACGCTGATGTCACCTCTTGGCACAACTTTGTGATCTTTGGACCTGATCAGCAATTCTGCAATGGCCAGCCAATCGGCTTGTGGGGTTTTGACCCCGGTGTGGTGATGTCATGCAGCAGGGAATGCAAACAAGTGGACTGATGGGGTGTGTGTTCATCTGTATGGTGTGTGTATGTGTGTGTGTGTGTGTGAGGGCAGTGGCTGTACTGCAGCATTGTTTATGGAGCTCAACAGTTGTTGGGGAAGTGCAAACAGCCTGCCAGCTGTGACACTTGATTTTTCCACTAGACAAGCTGTATGTTTGGTGCACTCACTAGTGGCTCTGTGTGAAGTTACGCCATCAGTGTTTGTTATGGTTACTATCAGTTACAACCTTTTGAAATTCACCCGAATTTAATCTGCTCCTTTAATTTTTTCTTTTTCTATTTTGATATTATATTTGATATCACAACAACAACTTATCCAAATCTCCATGGTAACAATACCAATAAACTTTATTGTTCTTTAAGTGACTCCTGAGTGTGTCACTTTCTGTCTTCCTGTCTCGATAATGTTGCACAAATATGACTCACTTGCTCAGTGCAGCAATGCAAAGCACCCTGTAATGATAGTTTTGAGATGAATGTGTGAAACGCCCACAACGTCAGATGGGGTGTAGATGAAAGGTGTGAGAAGTGAAGTATGTTCAAGAATAAAACTGCTAATATCGTGTCGCTGACTTTGTAAACCTGACGGAGCAAAACACTTCTCAAGTTACGCTGTTTATTTAATGGCGTACACTTGACACCGTGTGTGGCTTATGGCTGTAGAAACTGGTTTTGAGGTGGCTAAAACAAGTCAATGATGTAACCAGAAAACCGAGGAAGGCTAAGGGAAATACCTAAACGTAGTAGATGTTATTTGTGGCAAATACAACACGCAAAAACCACAACTCTATATTTCCTTTGCCTGCCTCAGGTTACTTAAACAATAAATGAAAAATGCTTCCTGACAAAGCCTGCAGTTTCTCCCCACACTTCTCAAAAGGAATAATTAGCCCTCTGACTAATCACTCTGGTTATGCATCATAAAATACAAGCTATTCATCACCATTTGGACACTATTTGCTCTAACTGTAGAGACATCTGCAGCTTCCTGTAGAAAGGGGGACTAGCAGAGTGGGGGTCGAACAGTAGTACCCTGATGTTCCTTGGACGTTGGGGCTCTGAGCCCCAAGGAGACAGAGGAGAACCACAGTCTTTGGGTTTAAACACTGAGGCTGTCTGTACACTGTCCTTATTCCTGGCTACTCCATATTAGTGGTGTTCTGCTTTGGAAAGTCCTGCCGCCTGCAGTTTTTGATTCTTGGAAGGATTAGTAAACCAGAATCATGTGACCTCGAGTTTGTGTTGGTTGGCAGTTGCCACATACTATCTGTGGTGTTGAAAGTACAGCTTTATAGACTGTGCTGTACTTAACTAAATGCTTGTAAAGATGGTACAACAAACAGGACTGCTACATTAATATTGAATACATTTCACCATCTGCATGTTTAAAGTCGAACTGATTGTACTGATTATATACTTTGGTCGGGATTCCAAGAAAAAGAAGTTTTATATATGTTTCTGCAGTGACAACATGGCCTGTATCTGTGTCCTGAAGTTAAGACGGACAATATCTGAGTGGGCAAGCACTGAAAATAGGTAGCAAGTCTACGGGGCGATACTTATTGTGTGTAATTACCATTTATGGCGTCTCACTTTGTAGCCAGCCAAGTGGATGTTTGAAGAACGGAGGTTTTTGACACTTCCGTGTTGGCTTCACAGCCAGAGAGGTTACCACTTTGTTAAAATAGCACTTCAGTTCTAATGACCACACAGGTAGTTAACCAGCTGGGAGGTCAATGTTGTAAGACATTGTTTAGGCTCATCTGTGACTTTAGTACTCCTTAGGTTACTCCATAACGCAGTACACTGGTTATTCTGAGTAGTAATTCAAATCACAGGGTAAGGCCCAATTCAATACAAATTGGCTACATATTCACAGCTGTGAGTTTTCATACTCTGGCCCTTTGTCTTTTCTGGAGTGATGGCAGACAGTTCATGCTAGGTAAAACACCTCCTTTCTATAATGCAGGATGAATATTAAGTTTATGGAAGTTACCCATGACTAAGGCATTCAAATTACAGTGGCATCTTTTATCAGATGGCAAATGCTGTTTGGCATTAGCAGGGCAGTGGTGTAGAAAGGGCACAAATCACAATTTTATGACTGAAAATATCATTTTCAGTTATATTTTTAGACACAGAGAGAGAAAGAGCATGAAAAAATAAAAGTGAAAAATGGGAGGCCTAAAGCACAATTGTAATGCATCCGTCAAAAGGAAAATCCCTGTGAGTGTCAGATCTCAATGGGTTAGATTTACTGATTTGTTCTGCTGTGGATCTGAAACATATCCTCTGTATGTTTATGAAGCATTGCATTCATAGCAGACGCACTCAAAAAAAACCCCACCAAAGGACAAACTTTGATCTTATGATGTAAATCCAATTTAACTATAGAAAGACAAATAACCTTGTTAAACATGTGTGAAAGGTTAAAATGTAATTTTTGGTGAAATATCACCACAGAGCCTTATTAATCCATTATTTCTCAAGGTCTAACAACTTATTAGTAACGTCTGGCCAGAGATGAAGGATTTTTAATCAGATTGCACACAATAACACTCAGTGACCTTGCAATTATCCCTCCACAACTAATTACACAAAGCAGTCATGTCTATATAGGCACTGTTTAAGCCTGATTTAATGGCCATGTAAACCACTACAAGGTTAGTGAATGGCTTCTCACTGGCTTCTCCCACAGCATTCAACAGAGGCCCATAGAGAATAGGCGCAAGCAAGCCAAGGGGAAAATGCATGCCAGAGTAGGCAGCACCTGGCAACCCAAATATTAAAAAGGCCATTAAGGTTTTATTTTGCCTTATAAAGACAGCGGCTTCCTGTTTTTCCACCCTTGTCAACCATAGGAAATGTAAGCTAGGGATTTTTTCACCCCCTCCTCTGTGCGTTAAAATGTCCTGAATCATTAGGATGAGTAAAGTGGCAGTAAAGACATCTGCTTTTACAGCCTGTCTTTAAAAGCAGCAGGGATTGAGTCCTTTTTGTCACTTTTATGGACTCCCTTACCTCATAGACCAGGCAGTTCAGTTGAGGAGAAAGCACTGACCAGTGGTACGTTTTGTCAAAGAGCCACTGATGACTTACAGCTATCCAAAGGAACAGGGAGGCTGAAGTACAAGTCTCCTAAAAAATAAGTTTTATAGACCAGTAATGTGCAACAGCAAACGCTATTCAGATTACAGCGGACACATTTTAATTAACTTGACCACAAAGTCGCAAAGCGTGTGAAAAATGAAACTGTCATAAAAGCTGGGGCATGCTTGTGGGAAATGTCATCCAAATACATCTGAAGGCACTATGATGGCGAGGGGGCAGGGTTGTCCATACACACATATTTATAGTTTAGTTCTCTCCTCAAAGGATAGCATGGTGTTGCACTTGTATACAAAGGAAGTGAAGGATGTAATTGTGACCAAAGAATAAATGTTGCTGAATCATGATTGAATCGTGATTTCTGAGCCCCTCACTTCAGACTGGGAAATGAAGCCAATGCTGAAGTGCTCAAAACTGTAATTCCTCGAATGGCCGCTTGAGACAGGCTGCAGAAGTGAGCTTCACAGCAGAAATAAACATGTTTACAACCTGGTTCAGGCAACAGTTTTGGTCTCTGTAGCTAATTTCCCTGTCCATGACAACTGTGAGGGGGTTAAACTCACCCGTTCAGATGATATTAAGGCTAAGAGTTGTGCATAATTACCAGTGTGACAACTTGATTGACAGGTAAGTGACGTTAGAGATGGCTTAATCGAGCACCCAGGCGACCTTCAGCCCACCTCGGGTGGATCCAAGTCTTTGCTGATATTTAGATAAACCGGGAGGCAGAAGAAGCAGTACAATACTAATTACTAATAATACAGTGCAATACTGTCAATATTGCTGAAAATACAGAAATTGCTCATGTGAAACAACAAAACAGTTTTAACTTTGGCAGAAAAGTGTGTTCTCTGTATTGGGGTATTGCCCATTGCAAGAAGCTTTAAGAAGCCTTAAGGTCAGGGAAAGCTAGTGGTCTTGTTTATATATTTAAAATGGGAACAGAATGATTTGACACTTTTTAAATATTTAAACAAAAGTATAATCTTTTTCTAACCAAAGTGTCTAAATAGGTTAAATCATCTACATGTAGGATTTAAAGAAAACCCAGGCTCAGATATTTAAATGACCTCCATGTGATAGAAGTATGTAACTTACCAGAGATGTTAGAAGTACAGTGATATGTGTACCTGTACAGTGATTTTTCAAACAAACAAAGACGCTTGTTCAATTGACAAACTTATCAAATAAAGTGTTTTTATTGGGAATTCATTGTTTGGTTCTTTCCACTCTTTCTCTATGTTTAGTTTAAGAATGAAGAACCAATCTAAAAACACTTTCCCCATGAGTTTGAGGCCTGAGATTAAACCTTTCATTATTCAGGGGCATCTGTGCAGGGGTTGCAACTTACAATGACTCAGAAGCTACCATGTTACAAACCCCATGTAGTGGGATGTATAGAGCAGGGAGAAGGAAGTTATGAAGGCCCACAAACCCAATCACAACTTAAACAGCGGGACTTCCACTAGTCAGCATCCTCACTACTCTCCTTCTCCTTTTTATTGCCCCCCCCACTTCTTTCCGTGTGCACGGACAATTGGTCAAAGAGGTGCCAGCTTGCAAAAGCAACACAAAGGAGAAGAAAGAAGGTTTCTGCAAGGTCTAATCCTGGGGAGCTGGAAAAAAGGGTCGGCTGAGGTTTCTCTCTCGCTCTCTCTCTTTGTGCCTGTCCAACAGCCTTGTTTCTTGATGAAAATGTCCTGCTGGATGAGGGCATTAGACGCCCGCTTTAATCTTTAATCCCGTGTAATTTCCCACAATCCCCTTTGCTTGCATCCTGCCAAGGAGGCCTTCGGCACCCCGCTGAGCCCCTTGCTACTGGCTTTGGCGTTCCCACACCCCCTGCTCAAGCACTATTTCCTCTGCTAGCAGAGAGGAAACAAGACACTCTTTCCCTCCTCCCTTTCATCTCTCTTTTCATCAGAGCCAAAACATCAGCAGAAACTAGCAGCCTACTGATGAGTGTGTCCTCCGACTGTGACCTTTGGCAGGACGAGTGAAGAGACAGACAGGTTTTAGTCATTAGCAGAATTAAAACCTTGGTCCACTACTGGTTGACCCAAATCACATCTGTATGTGTGTGTGTGTGTGTGTGTGTGTGTGTGTCTTCCACTGCTAATGCTGTGTTTATGTGCAAGGCTGTGTACATTCAGCACCGTCATAATCCTGTACAATCTCCTTGTTATGTAAAATGCTTCAGGATCATCGTTTTTTGTCACTAGGCGCATCAGAAGGTTAGCAAGGGCAAGAGCCAAGCGACAAACTGACTGCCCTCTTGTCCAAATATCTATTTCAGATGCGTCCAGCACAAGTGATAAATCTATTATACATGCTATGGTGTTCTCAATAGTCATGTAAGCTGGTGCTGAAAGGGGCTTTGGATAAAAGGCATGATTGCGTGAAAAGCATATTGGTTGCTCATCAATGAGCCATTGAGAGGATGTTATCCATGCAGACTGTAGAGACTTAAAGTCAGCACTTCTATTTGATGCTGAGAGGGTGTGGATAAAAACTTCCTCTTCTTGTCTTCGCTCCATCGGTAGGAACTATAAGATGGTCTTTCTCACTAAATGTTACTAAAACATCTTTGATTTGGTAGAACAACATTCCTGTGTGAAAAATGAAACATTATCAAGGCCAGAAATAAAACATAGTATAGTCCGTCAATGCATTTGTCATGACATGCTTTTGGTTCAAATTGTCAGTTTCAATAAACTCTGTACTGTTACCTACCTTTTTTTAGAGTCCTAGGCTCTTCTCTCTACACCTAGTCGTTGGTGTTTTGATCTATTTCAGTCTAATTTTGAACTTAATTTATTTATAGTTTTAACTTCCCCTTCCTGGCCACATGTACATGTACACAAATATGGCGAAGCAATCTGTTCAGTTTTTAAATTCAGTTTTATTCATGCAGCACCAAATTAGGTAGATTAGGCTACAATATATTCTTAGAGGCCTGCTCTATATGGAATGTGTCACAAGATAACTTAGTTATCATTTGGCGCTATATAAATAAAATTAAATTTAACATCTTGTCACTATGCAGCAATTATGCACAGTTAAAGTATTCTTATTTGACCTTATAGTTGTTACAACATTACACACAGAGAGCTGTCTGATTTTCTGTTCATGCTGCTTTGTCACACGTTTGACTCTTGCAAATGAGTGTGAATGTAGGCTCTGCACATATTGTATGTGTGTGTGTGTGTGTGTGTGTGTCTTAACTTTGCACTATATCATATATGTGTGCATGTTTCGCCTCTACTTTCATTTATATCCACAAGTGTGTGTGTTTGTGTGTATTTCTTTAAATGCCAGGACAACAGTTTAGCATTTGTAAGTGAGCATCACCAAACTGCACTCCCACACAGGTCTTAAATTCCAGCTACGTGTGTGTGTGTAGGTGGTTATGTGTGTGTATGTTGATCTGTGTGGCAGGCAGTGACACCTCTGCTGCTGCTGTAGCTCCTGTAAACACAGTGGTGACTGCTCAGTAACACAGAAAAAGGAAGGACAGAAGCAGGCCAAACCCAGTTTCCCGTCAATGCTACATTCAGCTAGTCATGCACATGCACTGACTACACACACCAGCATGCACATACACACACAAAAAGTGCTGTTAGCTTGCTGCCCCAAGCTGTTATTAAACCTGATTGTAAACCATTTATTTATAGCTGAATGCAAACGGAACAAAAGCATTGGCTGCGAGTTATTGTTGTCATATTCTTAGCTTGTTCCTTTCTCTAATTAGTCCTTTAATCACAGAAATTAATCCATTGGATGTAGATTAGCATTATACAGAAAAAACATGACTGCATCACAGCTCATAAACTTCTAACCTTTGTTTAATTTCACCACCAGACTGAGTGTAAATAAACTGCAGGAAATAGTTGAAATGATATTGCTGGTAAGTGTTGACATACCAGTGTCCAACCCTCTGCTTCCCATGGATATGAAGTTTTAATGACTGCAATAACAAAAACAAACAACATAGTGGTTATTGCCAAAAAGTGTGGTTTTTGTGAGTTGTCTTCAGGGTATTTGTCCAACAATGAAGTTTGAATTAGAGCATGAAACGACCCGGGCCCGATAGAATTTGTCCCGAGCCTGGCCAGGCCCGTTTTGATTGACAGTTTTGTAGAGCCCGAACCCATTTGCAGCCCGACGTTATTAAAATGTGGACATATGACATCCGTTTCACCTCCTCCTCCTCAGCATCCATTTTTGCAGCTGTCTTGCGCAGATCGAAACGCATCACATGATCGCTCATTTACTGCGCAAGTTAAAACGCAAGCCCGAGCCTGGCCCGGGCACGATTCAAATTCAAAAATCACGAACCCGGCAAAGATTCCCAGCCCTAGTTTGAATACAAGCACCACAGCAGCACTGATTTCCTTAATGTGAAATGGCAAAATACCATGTATAAAATACCATGTGTATTGTTTTTTGTTATGGCTTGAGACCTCCCCCTTTCTAACAAAACCAAAAGTAAAACTTAGTGGGAATCAGTGCAAACGCAAGGTAGGTTAATGAAGTAAAGCCAACGCTGGAAGTGGCAAAAATGATTCCTCAAATGACCGCCTGAGGCTGGATACACAATAAGTCAATCTCCATAAACCCCCATGGTAAAATGTCACAGCAGAAATGAACATGTTAACAGCCAAAAACTGTTTGATTGACAGGTGGATACCATTACAGGTGGCTTGTTTGAGCACGAAGGCTTTTTAGATTAGCTGAGAGGTGGCAGAGGCAGGACTGCTAAGATGGAGGCAACCAGAGCCACCACACTCTCAGCTTCACAATGCCTTTTCAGAAACATACACATAATGTCACCGATACAACATCCAGTCTATTGTGTAGGCTAGTTACGCTTTCAGAGCTGAGGACAAACTTAACATGAAGGCTATAAATGTTAAATGTTATAGAGACAGACGGCTTAAATTGTTAATGATACACAAATATGGCCATGTGGACTTACTGGAAAAAGGAATGTATCGTATTAACATTAACAGTAAATCACTGTGAAGGGAAACATCCCCTAAGAGGCTGAAAGCTTAGACGTTGTTTCCACAAATAGCTTATGTGCAAAAATGTCGCAAAATATGCACAGCTGCAGGGTCATTTGAGGCTACACAAAAAGTGAAAAAGTGACTTTAAAATGTATTTTAGGGCAATTCTAGTCACTTTCTGGAAAGGCATGACACAGTTTCACATTTTATGAAGCTCCAAATACATGTCTGTGCTGCATTGGACTGAGTAACCCTACATGATAGCCATCTGTGGATCAATAGAAGATAAGTGTGCCGCTCTGGACTGCCTCACTTCACACCAATCAACCCCAGACAGCTAGTGCCAACCGTGGACAGTCTAAATGGACGACACACGAGGAAATCCACTCGGATGAGACTGCAGGAGCTGACTCAAGTAAAGAAAGTTTACTCTGGAGCAAGTTCACTTTCATCACTTCCCCCTTTGTCTTGAGATGCTGTTTCTTTCTTTAGAAATGTCGGAAAATCTTGAGCTCAGCAAAAACTAAATGCAGTGCTCCCATTTCCTTCAAGATTGGCTGCACTGGTGGAATGGGATTGAAATAGCGAGTGTTTGCTTTGGTGGTTTGTAAATCTGTATTGTAATAGTCCCCAGAGAAGAGGGAAGCATTCTATGTATGCAGGAGAAAAAAAGTTCAGCAACCACTGAGTGAATTTTGATTTACAGCAGATGTATAATTAATCAGCATTTCAGTGTGTATAATGTCTCTTTGGCTTTGAATCCATGGGAAAATATCTCGCAGGGGGTGATGGGAGGGTATTGCAGCACCCTTGTTCTCTTGCAGGTTCGTCCCCATTCTGCTCTGCTGTGGAATGGGTTGGTTGGGACGGAGGCCACCGTGGGACTGTCTCTGTGGTCTGCCGCAGTGGGACTGACACTGGGAAACATGAGCTGGCTAGATCAACACATCTTCAGGGGTGGCTGTTTTGCCTCCAGCTTCTGATCCAAACAGACAAACGATGCACTGACGGGATTTCGACACAAACGGCACTCTATATTATGAAAAAGCATATTTCATTGCATAGCTCCAGTGATTTCTGCGGGGATAAATTGATTGAAATCCATATTTGAAAGATCACTCAATCTGTGACACATTTTGACCCATAAACACAAATCCCACCATCCTCCCATCAGCCCATCTTTTATCTTCTTCATCCTATAATTTCAATCAATCATCCTCCCACGTATTTCTCTTTCTCATCCCTTCATCCTGCTGCTCTAAACCCCCCTAAGTCAAAGTTGCTCTGTCCCGAACTCTTTGGAGAACAACTGAATTAAATTGGTGGCTCTTGCCTCTAAGCTCTGAGGTGCTGTTTGCGGTCTTTGGGATGTATGGTATGTAGCGAACCCTCTCTATCTCCTTTCTGATCCTCTCCCTGCTCTGTCAGTCAAGCCGGCAGAGGTCATGTGGTTCAGATAGCGCTCAGCAGCTTCATCCATTACCTCACTGCCGGCTGTCGGGCTTAGAGCACGATCAATGGACCGTCCACACACATCAGTGCATGCACACACACATGCACACAGACGCTAAAACACTCCTTGCATGCACACACACATGCACACAGACGCTAAAACACTCCTTAGACCGTTTAATTATGGCCACACTGCAACCTAAAAAAACACACATGCATCAAGTGTTTATACATCTGATTACATCTGATTTTCTTAAAGCCTCGTTCAGTCCCATCATATAGTAGATACTGACTTGGCTCTGTCAGTATGTAATGTAATCAAAAGGTCTGTCAGCACTCCAAAGCATACTGAGGGAGTTCACTGTGATAAATAAATGTCCTCGCAGCTAGCATGAGAGGATTCCTCCTGTAAGGAAACACAGTTTAACAAGTATTAAAGAGAAATACCATGCAGTTCACAATGTGCTGATGTTGTTTCTCTAGCCTGAGGCAGCACAGTTTGCATTTCTTAACACTTTCATTAAAGCAATATTGCAAAACTTTTTTACTATAAAGAAAAAGCACATTTTAAATCATTTTGATGCTTCATTGACATGAAATCAGGTGAATGGTGTCTCTGTCATTTGTACACGTGTTCTTTGTGCTGCAGGTATGATCACCTGTGAGAAGTAGATTGTGGCAATTCTGAGATTTCTTCCAAAATACATGACATATGTTGTAAAATAGTTGCTAAAAACATGTAAAAGGATTTTGAACGATATATTACTGAAATGTGGAGTTAGAGGTTAAAACAGTTTTTCAGTCCAGGATTTTGTGGGCGGTCCTAAAGGGTGGCTCGATGACACGCTGAGGCCACCCTGAGCATACCCCTGCACCTCTAGCAGAGAGATACAGATTAATTCATCTTGCCCAGAGTGTTTCAAAGTCATGTCATTTTCTGAACTCATCTCACACGTTTCAGTTGCTTCAAAACTGCTCCCACGAGTTCAGTGGGCACGCCCCCAGAGTCCTGGAGCTGAGAACACTGCTCATTTTTACCTGATTTTGACACCTAATTTAATAAACTTGTCAATATTTTTTATCATTCACATTTAGCTGGGTGGTTAGTAACATTTTCTTCTTTGGTCTGACAAACTCAGAACACATATTTATTCTTACTTTACACAGACTTTAAAGGTCCAGTGTGTAAGATTTTGTGGCATCTAGCGGTGAACTTGCAGACTGAACACCCCTCACCTTACAGATATAGATATAATGGGCTCTTTCTAAGGTAACAAAAACATAACAATAAAATATATAATAACAATTCTTATTTTCAGGTAATTATACACAATTGAAAACATACTTATGACTACTGTATTTCATATTTAGCCAATAAATTCCCCTAAATCTTACACACTGTACCTTTAAATATGGAATTAAATCTGTACGAATATTTATTACTTGTGGAGAAACAGGCAACTCAGAGAGGATTTTTTTAAGGTTTCACAATTGAGTATTAGATCGTGGAAAAAATAAAAATAAATTCTGGGGTTAGGTTACAATGTAGGTAATATTTTGTACATTCATTTGGTCTGAAAACTTTAACATCTGCTACCATTCCCCGAATATGAACCTGTGGCTGTCACAGTTTCACTAAAATATTTTCCGATTCATAGCGCGAGAAGAGGCAGCTGCAGAATATGTTCACTAACAGAGGCCAAACTGTCTGAGGGCAAAACAAAAACATATTTCAAGGCTGAAGTTTGGTGGCATCAGAATGGGCTGCGATTAATAGCATTTCAAGTGAGGAAAAAGTGTTGCTTTGAATATGTGTGTGGGAACTCAAGAAAAAATAAAGCATTGACCATTCATCTCGCTCGACAAAATGATTAAGTGCTTAATGTTATAAAACTTTTTGGAGTCCATTTAGTCAGGTTTGATATTAAAAGTGTCTTAGGACAGAAAAAATATTGAGGAAACTATTTTGCTGCATATTAATCAGAAAATTATAATAAAATCCTGGAAGGTTTTTTGTAAGTGTGAGTCATTTAACACATTTCTAAGTAATAAAGAGGTGAAATTACAACCTTCTCTGCGAAAATAAACATTTACCAGAATGATTATGGCAGGGGGCATGTCCGGGGGTATTAGGAACTTTAATAACTTTAATAACAAACATCATATTATCTCACACTTTCTTACCTTCCTGAGTTTTAATGTTTTATTTCAAAGGTAAATAATCACAAGACAACAGAGTGGCACCATACAAATACAATTATTGTGTCAGACTATTTCTTGTCTATTTCATGAGAGGTTGCTGGGAAACCAGTGCATACTCCTAAAAGTTACTGATCACGGCCCTGGAATAGTCCGGCAGATAACGTACTCATAAAACATAGAATGTCATCTACTGTAACTATTTGCTACAAAGCAAATAAGCGTATTTCCTAAAATGTTGAACTCCCTGACGAGTATGCATTTGTAGAAAACATCCTTCATATCGGTGTCAAAACATTCAAACACATGGACTTTCAAACCTTGGGTTATATAAAGGTCATAGCCTTTTTTTTCTTTTTTTTTTACAAGGTGGTTTATCTGAAGACAATCCAAGTGATTTGACAGTTATTGGTTAAATGGAGGAGAACTGGAGTTAATCAAGATTGAAGATCAGTTCCCCATAGCATGGGCTTAGGAGGTCTGTATGGAAACATGTGATATGCTATCTTTTTATTGGCTTCATTACTATTTATTTATTACATCCTATTAATTCTCAGGCATTTATCACATCACGTCGCCCCTCATACCAGAGCAAAAGCTTTGGCCGTCCTCCATTTTGTGGCCTAATCTTAATTAGAAACTGCTGTAGGGGAGATTGGGGCATGAGGGAAATAGAGGGAGAGGAGAGAGGAGGAGGGAGGGGAGGGGAGGGACAGAAAGAGAAAAGAGACAGACAGAGATACAGACAAAGAGATGACAACATAATATATCATATATGAGAACGCACCCTCCTAAAAAGCAGACAAGCAGCAAATCACTCATACTCCAGTTCTCTCTGTTCTTCTGCATGAGTGCAGCTGCATCCTGGACTGCATAACACATTTTTTAGGTGGAAGCCTGGTAGTATATGAGTGTGAATGCATATATTGAAGGACAAGGTCAAAGGTCATCTAGACACTAAAGGTCAGAGAGAAAGACCTTGGGACAGACAGCAGCTTAAACAGAGATTATGGAGGTGAGAGACCCCCAGCACATCAGCACCACAGACATCTTGATGGGTATGGAGACCTGAAATGTCAGTGTTTGGTTTGGTTTGGGCTGATACAGTTCTTTTCATCTAAATCAGGAATTTGACTCTTAAGGTCATCCCACACCAGTGTTAATTCAGTGGACAGAAACTGTGAAAATATTGGCTCCAGGCCTAAATGCAAACAAAGAGTTACCATGTCAAACAAAACTGTATTCCAACTCGAGGTAAATGAAAATGAAAAGTAGAAGCAATCTCAATGACCTGCATTCATCTGTGAAATCACTTCACATTGTAAGCTCCTTAATATCCACTGACACAAAAATATTTAGAAATTAATTTAGCAGAATCCTAATGCAGTAAATGTACTGTATCTGCCAGTAATGTTAGCTAACATTACAGCCTCTTTGAAAGAAAAACAAACTAAATTAGTTTGGTAAATGGCAATAAAACTAGACAAGAACTGCTCCACCCCGGCTCTCTGTGATTTACAGAGTTTTCTAATGGACAGTAAACTGCTGTGAACTATAGCTGCTGTTAGCTGATGTTAGCTCAGTTAGAGGAAGTCTCAGTGTTTACAGCACAGCTGTTTTGGACCACTGGGAAAAGTAGGTTTTCAGGACCATGGTGTGAAGGAATGCTGACAGGGCGCAGAGTCATTCTCATGTCAGAACCAGCAGGTAGATAATCTAACTGGCCTCATGCCTCTATGGATATAATGGCAGAGGAGAAGAGACCGAAGAGGATGTTAACAGATCAAGATAAGAAAAGGAGAGAGTGGGCAAGAAGATATCGGACGGGAGTAAATGTGGGACTGACTTTTAGTCTTTCGAGAAATTAAAGTTTAAAAAAACAGATGCTGAGCAAAGTTGTGGACTCGCTAGTTTTTAAAGTAATATAATCAACAAATCTAGATATAAACATGTCCATATTAAGAACAGCGGCATTGCACTCTGAAACTGCTGCTGCTGAATCACAAAAATACCAAATTCTACATAATGTTACTTTAAATTCAATAACTGGCATCTGGCATCACTGAAGAGCAGATTGACACAGTTAACTTTGCCATAGATAACAACAGCTACAACTGTACACTTCAAAGATGGCCACAGCTGTGGCCTCGAAATGCTTTGGAAAAAAAAGGATGAAAATGTCTTTCATGTTTGTTGACTAATAAGAGACAAAACCAACAATAATCAAATAACTAAAATGTGGCCGGTCATTTCGTTAAACAATTAGAATAAATCAAAATCAGGTGTCCCACACCAATATCATATAATTTCACTCACCAGCTTCAGGGTTTGTAAGTCTGTAAAACTTGTAATGAAACCTGCTTTAAGATGCTCCAAAGCCAAACCTAATAATTTTACTATTATTATGACTTTTACTGGGGAGGTTTAATGCCCCACGATGGCTGTTAACACTGATATTTCTCCACCCTGTGAAGAATAAATTAATTTAAATTGTGTGTACATTTATTGTTTAATGATATAGGTGTGGCAGTACAGTTCCTAGCAGAAAGGCCTCAGGTCAGGAAACATTAGACACATTAATGACAGAATCACACAACCTCAACACGATGCGCCCTATCTCCCTGGATTGTGTGTGTGTGTGTGTGTGTAAAGATGTGTGTGTTGTTAGGGAGGGGTCTCCTCGACATCCTGTTTCATATTACCCTCAGACCTTTATGAGATCATGCCTCAGCCATATTGTAGATACCATCGTGACTGACAGCATTTGTTGTGCTGAAAGGAAAACAGCGTTTAAGATCCATGTTTTTAAATGAAACTATTATTCCAGTATATGAGCTTCGGCTCAACTTAACAGTCGCTGACATTCGATCACACTCCCTTTAATGGAAGGGAATTTGTGAGTTAGCTAATGCCGGCCCTCGGCTTGTCCTGGCAGACACACACCGCAGCAGCTCCAGCAGGCGGCTTTGGCTTGTGTAAGTCGCCATCTGCTTTGAATTGTGAAGAGTTGAAACAGGGCCGTGATCAGGGGAGGCTTGGGTCTCATCTGGATCTAATAGGTGATGAGAGGAAACTGAGCCATCCTGAAAAGTGCCTGAGGGCCTGATGCCAGGAATGGTCAATAAAGGAGGGCAAGGGGTCACTTTCATAGCGCTGACGTATGCCTGATATATTACTGTATGACATATTAAACAGCAGGGAATTCCTGTTTAACGTCACAGTCTGTAAAATGGCAAATATTAATCAACTGTACTGTGAGCTTCTATAGCTTCTTTTTGTATGCAACATTGCTCATTAACAGAGAGCTTACTGCAGGACAAACAATGAATAGAGTGAATACATCTTCAAATTCAATTGCTGTCTGCTTTATACAATATATTTACAGTTTAATAGCCTGCTAGAATAAACACTCTCCTCTTCTAATCAACAACAAGTTATCTGCAGTCGTGTGCCAACCAATTTTCCTTTTTAATGGCTGTTGCTTTGGTAAGGAACAAATAAGCATCAGGAAATGGGGACTGTGGCCATTGCACAGTCTCATCAGCGGGATATACTATTTATCAGTCGAAAAAGTTCATCTCCATTAGTCAGCATTACCCTGCTGCCTCAGCTGAGTCCATAGAGTAATGGCCCATAGATACAGCCCATTCACAGTCATTACCAAAGGCGGCTCAACCAGGACTGTGCTGCAATACCTCACTCTGTAGCTGGCAGTGCTCCACGGAGACAGATAGGCTCCTATTGTAGCTCGCCAGACTACCTGTCACATTTCATCAGAGGCATCATCTTTTCTGACATTCGCTCATACTTCGTGGGATGGACGCACAGACTGTGAGTGATGTGATTATATTGTAAATTTAGAACGGCGGGGGGTAGAAGTGAGACTCTTTCTATATACACCGCACATGGGGATGGATGTGCAGTGCAGGAGGTCACAGTGTTGTTCCACAGGCTCCACTCTATCAGCTCGTGACGGACACTCCGCTGCTGCTGCTGCTGCTGCTTCTGCTGGGACAGAGGAGGAAAACATTCCTGCCATGTCAAAGGGCAAACGCTCCGCTTCCTGCCTTTCGGGGTGATGGGATTGGAGGAGCGTGAAGGGGAAGGGGAGTGCATGAAGGGGAGGGACGTTATTTAGATATTTGGCACAGCTGTGACCGTGTCCCTGTCTTTCACTCTTCTCCACCCATCCTGCCCTCCTCCCTCTTCTTTCTCCTGCTTGGACAAATGAGACAGGGTGAGCTGAAAGGTTTTGGATAGTGTGAGTATCCTCTTTCTGCCTTCTGCTGCCTCTTGATCTGCCAGCAGCATCAATCACTCCACTAGTTTTTTTTTTCTGGGCTTGATTACCAGGACTTTCGGCTCCCCATCGTCACCTCCCTGGTCCTGTGAGTCCTCCTGCCTGGTTGCTGTTTCTCACAGGGCCTCCCGGTGCCATCCAATCCCTGATGAGCTATTGCGGATGGAGGTGATTTACTAGTGGCCCCCGTGTTTGTTTTCCCTTCCCCTGCTGTTGGTTCTGCTAAGCACCCTGCTTAGCTACTTAGCAGGGGTGGCTTTGTGTGTGCGTGCATGAATGTGTGTATGTTTCGTCGGGGTCCCACCCATGAGCGGACCCATGGGTGTATGTGACTTATTTGCTGTAAAACTTAAGCATTGGCGTTTCCAGAATGGTCAAAGTGGGAGGTAATCATGTTTTATTGAAATGGCCTGTTCGTATAGAGGATCCACAGAGTGTGACTAATTTGATTTAGCTGACAAAGCTGGCTCACACACTACAACAGTAGACCTAAGGCTGTGCTTGTGTTATCAGCCATAGAGTGCCAGTGGTCTATTAGAAGTGCTAATGTCATCATTTGACACATGCTGCCCTAAAAATGCTTCCTGAGCAGGTGGTGAGGGCTTGGCCTCCATCAGGGTGAACCTCACACAAAACCACACACACAGACATGCACATGAACGTACATGCTCTTATCTATTACACACCGTGATAAACAAAGCCACCGCTGTCATTACCCAGTGTTCGTCTAATTGGCTGCATAGCCAGAGGGGAGGGGCTGTGAGGTCATGCTGCTCTCTCTGGGCGCCCATTACTCGCTCAGTTAAGCCCGGCGCTGCGTGGCGTGGCCTGAGAAGGCTGTTGGATACACTTGTTACTGAGACAGCCTAATTAGAAGCAGCCGTCCGGCGTCTGACCCCCCCTGACTCCACCTGAGAGGCAGAGCTCAGACCCACCTGTTCCCTGTGGACGCCTCATCAAGAATTAACAGCTCTTACAGGGAGCTTCTGTCTCTCACAGTTTATTGATATTCAGTATGGTCGAAATCTGATTCATGGATTCTTACTGATGCTGCTCTGACATATTTGGTACCACTTTTTAATAAATCATGCTTTGTAAATGCTTTATAAGTTATATATAGATTTATTAAAGTTAATAAAGCATTTTAACGCTTTATAGATGAGTAATAAATCATTAATAAGAACAACTTTATGCATAAATTGTTCTGTTTACAGCTTCATTCATCTTAACTTATCAGTATGACTCGCTTACGTTTGACTTGCTAATATTTCTAACTGCAGATTGTTCATGATAAAAGTTAAATTGATAAAAAAAACTTAATGTGCAATTAATGATATATATATATATATTGATAATGAGCAAATCACCATTTTTCAAGCAAAGGATTTGCTGCTTGTCTGTTTTATATCATTATATACTGACATTTGGATTCATTTTCAAATGAATTTGTGGTGTCTCGCTGGTAGTGGACCCAAAAATGCAGAGGAGCAGAGTTTGCCAAATAAGCAGCCGTTTATTAGACCACGGGAAAAAGGGGCAGGGGGGTGTCACGGGCGCCAGGAAGGCAGCAGAGGCAGGGGAGCTCACGGGGGGAGCTTGAGCCAGGGACGAGGAAGGGAGAGGCCGTCGAGGGGTTTAGGCTGGGGCGGACTGGTGCAGAAGCCTGGTGGTGAGGAGGGCGAAGAGCTGGAGTCTGGAGACAGAAATAAAAGCCAATACTCAGATAAATCTCAGTTTACAAAGTCTTACGAGGAGCCTAGTTGATCTACCACAACGCGGTGACAACCTGGCAGCAGCATGCAGGAGGCCAGCCTCTAAATACTGCTCGAGATGATGATCAGCTTCAGGTGTGTGCAGACAGCTCCACAGCACCACACCCATCCCTGTAACGAGAGCACCTGGAGCCCAACCCCCAGCCTAGACGCCATAGAATTGATCAATTGAGAAAATAAAAGGCAGATTAATCAATGACAAAAGTAACAATAGTTGTAGTTCTAAAGAAGTTGTTAGTTTTCTTTCAGACCTACACAGTTTAAATGGTAGTAAACCAGTAACAAATTCCTTGGATACTTCCACTGCAGTCAAAGTTTTTAATTAATAAATTATATATTTTATATTATAGCCCAATATCACATATTTGCCACAAGGGCTTTACAACCTGTACAGCAAAAGCACCCTCATGACACAACATCATTAAATATTAATGTGAGAGAAATGTAAAAAAAAAAATAAAAAATGTAATATTAATTCTAATCACTCGTTTTATACCAACATGGATGAGACATGGATGAATTATTTATAAATAATTTGAATATTTACAGTGCTATGACAACCAGCCATGTGAGCAAAAGCTCCAGAACAGCTGCCAATGGACGTGGTGGTTGAAATGTTTTGCTTATAAAGTATTTTGTAGTAGAAAGTGGTACCTCTAAAACTTGTGTGAAACTTTTATGCTGTCATGTGGGGTCAACGGCAGAGCAGAAGAAGAATTTGGCTGCTGGGATTGCCGGACAAAAAACTATCCCACTCTGAAGCTCTTCAGTCTGACACAGTAGCAAGGCAGCAGACTCCACTCTATTTCACATCACGGCATTGTTTTTTAAATCCCAGAGGCACGTCTAGCTTTGAGCCCCTGACAGCAGACACTACATTATATGGGGCACGGACGGTCAAACTAGTTCCCGACGTAGAGATGCACTCCGAGGACGGCCAATTACTGATGCATGAGTCATTTCTAAAGGAGCACTTTGAAATAATGCCAAACATGAAAAAGTTTCCTCTGCTCGGTGGAGCACACTAAATCCAGAGGCAGTGATGCATGTTGGGGTAAACTCGTCTCTGTTTTTGGGTTGGCTGGATGAGACACAGGAAGTAGGGGCTGGCTCTGGCATCGAGTCAGCTTTGTGTAAACGAAGCAACATGCGCTTTTAAATGCCAGCAGTCAAACATTCCAGCGTTGAAAGGAGCGCAAACATGAAAACACACTCCCTATGCTGATGCACATGAGCCACTCATGTGTGAACTTAATGTACATAAACATGCGTCCCTAAAGACTTGCCTTGCATATTGTCTCCTTGTTTCTTTACTCTGTCTCTCTTCTTCTGTCATTCACCACCCGTTTACAACCACGTCCATTAACAACATCTGACTCTGTGACTTCATGGGGACATACAAGGTCTCACCTCCTCCACAATCCCTTCGCTTTGCATCATCAAGCGTCTCATAAAGAGAGGATGCACAGGAGGGAGGCACAAAGAGACATGACAGTTTGTTTGTGCTTTACAC
Source organism: Larimichthys crocea (assembly GCF_000972845.2). Taxonomy (NCBI): domain Eukaryota; kingdom Metazoa; phylum Chordata; class Actinopteri; family Sciaenidae; genus Larimichthys; species Larimichthys crocea. Next base: position 15,820,988 of record NC_040034.1, on the reverse strand, counting down.
ATGAACAGAGTGCTTCTGAATTAGAGGTTAAAAGGTCACCAGAGTCGCACAAGGAAAACTGCAGACAGAACGAGGTAAACATGAGAAAAGCCAAAGAGTAAGACAACTTAATTGCACTGTCATCCTGCTCTCCGCCACTTCTCCCCTCTCAAGCTGCTTTATATCGAGGCTCCGAGAGGCAAGGGACACTCAGCCTTCCCCCCCTCTGCTCTCTCTTTCTCCCTCTCCTTTTGCTTCTGTCTGCTCCACAGATGCTGCTCTGCCTGATGTGATGTGACATTTATTAAAGTCCAGCCTTCAGGACTGGTTGACGGAGGGAAAGATGGTAAAATGAAGATGGAGGAGGGGAAGACACCCAAGCAGTCTTTTCTTGTGTTTCCAGAAGTGTAAGGAAGAGGATGAGGAAGGAAAAAGAACCAGCGCTGATATCGAAAAAACAAAAGAGGAGTGACGGCTTTACTAATAGGACAAAGAAAAAAACTAGATTTTTATATTTACCATAATTGTTAAATATAAAAAGCGAAGCTGGGGGTGTTTTTAAGCCTCCTTGCGTTATTGATGAGACTGTCAAGGCCACTCTTCATCAGGTTGTGGGAAGCAAGATGGGAGGGAGGCATCAAGGGGAGAAAAGCCTGAACGAGGGAGGGGTGAGGTGAGAGGACGGGTTCGGCTAGAGGTCTGCTGAGCCTAAAAGCGCTTTCCCCAACAGTGTTGAATAACGAGCAGAGACAGAAAAGAGGAGGAAAAGAGACAGAGGAGTGGAAGCCAGACTAAAAGATGGAGGGAGAGGAGGAGAGAGATTAAAATGAGAAAATAATAATCGTGTTGAGGGATTTGAAAAAGACAGATAAAAACTGATGCAGGATCTGCTGGTCATATTCTTTAATGTGGCTCAGCCGATTTCATGCCCCGGGCATCTCAAGCATGTAATATGTTATGGATTTTTTTTTTCCTTTACATATCGTTTATTTTTGTGTGCAAATTTAAAAGCATCTCCACAAGATCAAGTTTAAGACCGCTGGGATGCATCCCTCTGATTTTCTGCTGTCTGGGGTTTTCTGCTGTGCCGCTCAAGCCACGATGGAGTGTGTGACTCCACGATGCTCACCACAGAAAACTGAGTCATCCCTTCAGCCAGTTGGCTCGTCCTGGATGACCAAGAGGAAAGGCAGCCCGGCAATCTGCCTGTCAGATTCAAACATGACCATGATTATTTCTCCTCAGCACAATCCAATTCTGTGGCGTGAAATTGAGAAATATGTGACCTATTTTTCTTGTTTTGTTTTACCCCCCGCTACATACATAGTTCCCTCCCGCCATCTCTCCCTCTTCTTTAGCGTGATATTTAGGTCATGAGGGGACAACGTTTTCCAGGCAGAGGCCGAGAGCTTACTGCCCACTTGCTTCCCGTATGTAATTGAAAAACATACAAATGGATTAGCTGGAGAGAGTTCAATGCCAGTGGGTCTGTTGGGTTTGGAGTGGCCAGTGGATTCAGACCCTCTAATACCACAGAGGGGGTAGAGAGAGAGAGAAGAGGGGAGGGGAGAATGATGGACAGATCCAGGGATTTAGGGTCTTGTGAGATCAGTATTAAAATCAACATGCACTCAGAGGGGAACATGCAAACACACAGAGGCAGATAGGAGATAAGATCCACGCATATACCTGCTGGCGGCAATCATGCAAACTCTCAAAGCTCACCAGTTTCTTAAGATTAAAGAGGATATAGGATACTTTTGATTTATTACAACTTGGGTTTTATTTCCGCCAACAACAACATTGCACTTACCAAGGTACCTGCTGAGCTGGAGGAACCCAGCACACAGACTGATGGGGCAAGAAACACAAGCAGTCAGGCAATCAGACAGGTCTTAAACAAACTAAATGTAGTATATGGAAAAGGCAGAAAACTTTCAGTGTCGTGCGCACACACACACACACACACACAGGTTTCCTGTGCAATGAGGAATATTATCAACATTGCAGATGTGTTCACTTTGGGTTTATCTCCAAATTAGGTTTGGATGATTTACAACCTGTCTGATCTCATAAAGGCTCATATTTCGTTCCCTGTAGAGGGCATAGAAGTCCTGATGCCACCTCTCCGTCTAGCTGCTGTTGCACTAGCTGTCTCATTAAAAAATAGTTTACTTTCTTGCTGAGGTTCAGATGAGAAGATACCACTCCCATGCCTGTTAAAGCAACATTATGCAACTTTTTCTTCCATAAAATAATTCAATTTTAAAGCATCACTGACTTATAATCTGGTGAATGGTGTCTCTGTCCTCCGCACGTCTGCACGTCTTGTAGTATCTAACTTTGTGCTCTGGGTATAATCTCCTGCAATAAATAAGTAACGCTTTACAGAACAAAGTCACACACCACCAACTATTTCACTTACTTTGTTGACCATATTTTATGGAAAAAATGTCTTTTGGTTTCCCCTCTGATGTCCTCTGGGACAACTCTCTGTGATTTACAGTTTCCTGATGGACAGTAAAGTAAACTACTGTGAACTATAGCTGTTGTCAGCTAATGTTAGTTTCGTTTGTTAGTTGGGTTGCCTGGACTGTGAGCTCAGAGCACCAGGGAAGTGTTAGTGTTTGTTCTGGTACCACAGGCATTTTAGGCCTCTGGGAAGGTTTCAAGGCCTGGAACAGGGGAATGTAGACAGGGAGCAACACCAAAATGTGCACCAGTACCACAGCCAGGCTCAGAAGAAACCAAAGAGGAGGACCAAGGAAAATAAGAAGAGCCTCCAGACATGAGCAAACTGTGACTGACTTTTAGTCGTTGGTGAGAGCTTTGTAAAATAAAAGGCTTAAAGACAGACCATGAGCTGGGCTTCTTGTTTGTTGGACTAGCTGCCTGCTATGTCTTGTGTTGTTGTACTTACTTGCACATTACATTTTACGTAATGTTGTTTTAAATCCAGCCAGGAACCAGTTTGCATGGCTCTGCTCAACTTTAGGTTTTAGGTAACTAAATCTGCCTTCCATCTACTTTTATCTCATTAATTAAGCTAAGTTAATCAATTATGATTAATAATTATTAACTATTAGACAAATAAGGGTCATATTGATGTTCTCATTGAAGAATGTGAAAATATATTTCCAAACAATAGAATTGTCAAACTATTGTCTTGAGCATTTCTTTCTTTGGCCATGCTAAAATAATGAAGCATGCTACCATAGGTTACCATATACTAAAAACGTATCTTCTACAGCAAATGCTGTTGAAAGCAAAATTAAACAACTTTTAATTCATTAGAGATCAAAATTTATCAGAGCATACATGCACTCTTACAACTTAGTTTCTTCCTTACCTGATATATCTGCTAACAGTTTCTTCCGATGTCCATTATCTAACATTACCACTAAGATGTTGTAATCTCTGCCATCTCAGAAATATCTGCAGTGTTTCACCTTCCTTGTCTGTCCTGCTGTTATAACAGTCATGTCTGCATCTCAACTCACCCATGGACTTTTTTTGTTCTTTCAAGGTGAACTGGTTGAGCAACCCCCGTTGAGCAAAGTGATGTTGGATTTTTAGTTATTCAGCTTCAGCTTTTTTGGACTTTTTTTTTGCCATGTTGTGTTTCCAGATCTTAGCACTTATTCTGACGAATAAAACATTATTCTAGTCCACGGCAAAGATGGCCACAAATAAAATTGTAATTATTCTTTAAGGATTTGAAGCATACCTCTCTTTCTGATGTTTCTATAGTGCCGTCTATCTCGTCCTGGCTGGCACTGTGACCACACTCACAAGGTCAGCTTTTGCTAATGTGTTGCTCAGTGAGCCACAGTTGGCTTGGAGATGGTTGTAAAAGCACTGACAACATGACCTTCTCCTTGACTGATGATGGTCAAAAGGGCCATTACTATGAGCCACTGGCTAAGCTGTCTGTAGCCGTTACACTGTGGTTATACATGGATGCAGATGTGTTTTCACATTTCCTGAGATCGTTGGATGTAATGATTTAAAACCTCTTTTTTTTTTTAACTTGCACACCAAAAAAACAAAAAATATGCTGAATGAAAAAAGGTATATAAGCAGGGGCTATGGACAGAAGATGAGACGGCAAAGAATGAAAGGAGAGAGTCGAGGAATACAAATGAGAAGAGAGGAAGAAGGGGTGATGAGGAGAGAGAGGAGACGAGGGAGACGGGGAGATGACGAGAATGAGATGAGAGAAAGAGAAGAGAGGGAAAAGGAGAGAGATATCAAGACAAAGACGAGGTTTAAAAAGAGAGAACGGCACACTGGGTGAAGTAGCAGTCTCAGAGACTTGCCAGCGCATCCGTGACCTAGATTCTCTGCTGCTCCCTAGATCCCTCTCCTTCATGAATGTTTGATTACGCCTCCAACAATAGTGGTATTTACACCAAACGCTTTTAAAATTACAATTTGGCTGCAGTGGAGGAGAGAGAAAGGAAAAAAAAATCCAATCCGTTCGAGGTGGAGGGAAAATGGTGGAGACATTGATTTGAAGAATTCTCACCTCAGTGGAGAGGCAAGATTTGAGTCTCTTAAGATCAGACAGTGCTGATTGGTGCACAGTCAAGCACAGAGACAGCCAGAGAAAGACAAAAAATCACTTCTGCTCATGCACAAACCACAAGCAGACCAGACACAGACTGGCATGCTGGTGAATTAGAAGCAAATATAGAAAAAAAAGTTTTAACTGCATGGTTTGAATCTCGAATCACGCACCGTTGAACCATCTTCCTCATCAAGGTGTGGCTGATATCACCGGTCCCCTCTCACTCCCCACCCCAACTCCGCTGTATCCCAAAACCATGGCAGGCCACATCTCAGTGCATCAACCGTCGCCACGGCCACTGGTAAACCTCTGTCGGTGTTGCTATGGTAACCATTCTGGGAAGTTAAGCCGCTCTGACTGCCATGAGAGAGATAGAGAAGAGCCATAGACACCAGACAACAAAATGGCGGCAAGATTAAACAGATGATTCTGGGCTAAGCCACGTTTAACAAAGGATGCTGGGAAACCACAAACACAGCATATTATTTCTCCGTCTGTCTCTCTGTCTCTCTGTCTGTCTGTCTGTCTGTCTGTCTGTCTGTCTGTCTGTCTGTCTGTCTCTTCAACACAATCTCCTACTTTTTCACACATGCACATATGTGCATGGATGCATACACATACACAGCAGCAGTTAATCCCATTCCAGTAACCAGAGAGAACTAGTTCAGAGTTGGTAATCTCCAAAAAGCCCAGTTTTTGGAAGCTGTGCGACATCCAGCTCCAAGTAGAACAAGCCAGACAGCCAGATTGTCGGCCATTACAGCGCTTTTTTTAAAAAAACGGCTATTCAAAATGAGTGTTTGAATGGATGTTTTAAACAAACAGCAGCACAGTTTGTGACAGAAACAAGGCAGATGCGAACAGAATCCAGACTAAATTCAAAGAAATGCTGACACATATGTTTTAGCAACTTTGCAGGCACATTTGCTTAACGGCCCGTTTAGATCCGATCCATAATTTTGAACCTCGTGAGCTGAAAAAAAGATAATTCAGCCGGTGTTTTGATGTATTCTTACAGCAGATCATTCCCTTATTGAGCCTATCTCTCTCTCTCTCACCCTCCAACCCTCCCCACACCCCGCTCTCTGGTGGAGGCCTCATCCCCTCATCACCATAGACTGGCTTGCTCCACAGACCAAATCATTCTGTCTGCCCCCTGCACCACAGTTGCCACGGAAACCCTGTGTGAGGAGTGTTTGTGTGTGTACGTGTGTGTGTGTGTGTGCAGTACTGCTGGGGGATTGGTTGCCGGGGGCTAGATGCTTTCCAATCAAACCTGTTACTGGGGTGTGGAAGCCTCCCTCCATGGAAGAGAGAGAGAGTGGAGGAGAGAGGGTCACTGTGTTATAATGTCATGGTCATGGTAAGAATATCTGGACACACACAGTTATATCACATTACTGGTTTTCATCATGGATACTGATGGTTTCAGTGAAAAGCATATTTGTATCCAGAAAAATCCAGTTTATCTGTTCTGTCTTACCCAGCATGCAGTATTGATCCAGCCCAATACTGCATGACTGGATGTGGCACTGCGTTGTGCATATTAACGCAAGACAGATTTACTGCACCGTATCAAAGGTGGACGTACAAACAGATGTTTTAAAAGAAGTCCATTACACCGCAGCATTGCATCTAATGTTTGACGTCAACCCGCTGGTGTTTCTGGTGCTCTAACACTTCAGCAGTCCGACAGCTTCTTGTCTCTGCCTGGAGATGACGATGATCTCACAGCCAAGCTGTGCTGCAGTGCAATGGGACGTGGCCAGAAGACCCGTTCTCCAACTGTTCCTGTGTCCCAGCTGTCAGAGGCACACAGAGCTACGACAAGAGCGACGGGGGCGCTCAATGGGACGCCATGCTTCACAGGCCAGTGGGAGGAGAACCAGAGCAAGCCACTACAAGCTGTGCAGGTTGAGGGATTGTGATTGTCTAGCGAGGCTACTAGGAGAGGGAGCCTGCTGGCAAAACTAATGCACCCGAACAAACCCAATGAGTGCATCGTGCTGTTTTAACAGTGGTGTCATTCATAACTGCACCCCGATAATTAGACTGAATTTCCATTTCGTCTCACTTAATTATTCACTCTGACAACATATCAGCACAATCACTAGAGAGTTGAAGGAATATGCCGATTTAAGTCGAGGATTTAATGATACAGACTAATCCACCAGCTGATTTATGTATTACGCTGTGTATTGAACGCATTATTCTGAGGCAAGCAGGTGTTTGGATTGATCTCTGCAGCCACCACCCTGACAGATAGGAAGCCTATGTGGAAGGTGGAGGTGGTGTTAACACAGGCATTAGACAAACAGTTTCTAATGCTTGTGTTCAATTCATGATTTACTACATTGTAATTAGATTAAGGACATAATTTGTGGATAAAAGTGTGAAACACAAATTAAAAATGTGGATGAACAACTGTAAGCAGCCCAGCAGCGCGCTGCAAGCAGCCCCAGGTCGGTCTGTTGCCAGCATAACAACAACAGATCAACCTGAAACTGCAGAAGTGAGGATTTAATGGAAATAAATCAAAACTAAATTAATTCCATGGAGCAGAGGTTTATTGATTTTGCCTTTTGTCTTCTCCAAAGTTGGACTTGTTGGAGGTGCTGATAACAGGCATTCTTTATTCGCACTGAACAAAAGTTTGTTGGGAACTTAAAGCAACACTGTGTGACATTTCTACCATGAAATAACAGATTTTAAATCATTTTGATGCCACGCTGGCTCGTTATCAGGTGGATGGCATCTCCATCATTCCCACTTACTTCTGTACAATGCAAGTCCATTCTCTGGGTACGACAAGTACGTAACAAAGTATGTAAGTCTATGTAAGTTTATATTTATACAAAGCTCTGATTGGTTGGACAGCCGTCAAAGAGCCATCACTAGACGTATTTAAAATTCTGAAAAAATGAGCAAGTGAACAATGATTCTGTTGTGAATCCTTCTTGATCTCCATGTGTTCATACTTGATTCATTCATAGGGATGGGAATTGATAAGATTTTTACGATTACGATTCCATTATCGATTCTGCTTAACGATTCGATTCTTTACCGATTCTCTTATCGATTCTCATTTGGGAAAAAAAAGAGAACAAACAGTTTGATCAGCATCATCTAGAGGAGGTAGTGAACTGGAGCGAGTACTGGTATAGCTGCCAGCCTCTGAGCCAGCCAGCCTCTCTCTCGTCATGGTCATCTTCTAAATGTAATAGTAACTGTTATAGCATGTTTTACAAAGCAGCACATTGCGCTAACATGGTAGGCAGTGTGTAGAGATTCATCTCCAGTCTGAAGCGTGTCAAAAACACGACATTCATTTAAAAATATTGCATGTTGTGTGCGCACATGTTTCTGCATGTTTGTCGTGTTCCCTCCCGACACTGTTATCTCCACTTTGCAATGATTGCAAGTCGCCCTGTTGCCGTCTGTTTTGGTAAAATGCAGCCAAACTTTGGAGCGTTTGAACCGAGTGGGTGCCATTGTTTACTACTGTGCACTGCACTTACGTGACGTAATTTGTGCTTTTTGGAATCAATAAGAGAATCATTAGATAAACTGCCAAACGATTCCATGGAATTGAAACACACGGAACGGGTTCTCAACAAGAACCGGTTCTCGATTCCCATCCCTATTCATTCAGTCTCAGTTTTCACGGTTACTAATTCTCCAGTCATTTCAAATCCTGCCACTCCCTCATGAAATGCCTTTTCCTTATTCCCTTCAGCTGGTTTTCCCCTCCCATCTCCCCACCTGCATTTCTTTCCCTCATTAGTCCTTCAGTCTTTAATGCCAGTTCATCTCTTCACCAAATTGTCTTTTACGCTAAGCTTTCCAGCACTTACTACCAGATTCTTGAACCTTCCTGTCTCAACTTTTGCCTGATCCCCTGAACTCTTATTCTCTGCCTGATCACTGTCTTCACAGATTGATCTCCTGGTTCTGACCCTCCTCTAAATATGGGTGCTTGATCCTCGCCACCCTGCCGCCATCTCAGTTCCTTGAATTGAGTTAAAACTGGCTGACTGTTTTATTTCAGGACATTTAGCTTTCAAAAGCAGCTGGTACACTGTAGATGTTTGTCTTATCTGTGATATCCATTATTATCATATGATGCTTGGTGCTTTTTATGGATATAATCCTTTCATCCTGTGTGACAATGTGGAGCTTGTGATGTGCATGCCTTTGGGCCAGGCATCTGGAGGCGCCTCAAGGAGAAAGTGTATGATGTCTGATTAACAGAGAGTCTTTAAGACTAAGAGGAACTGAGTGGCTCTGGTTTAACTTTGTCCCTGTGGGCCAATAACAAAGACTGTCTGTCTGAATCTATTGATGTCTGTGTCTGTCTCTTTCTGTTTGTGTCCCTCTTTTGTCTTTATCTGATCCACTTTTGCTCACTATACCAGGAGTTCTGCAGCCATCAATCTCTGTCCATCTCTGTTTCTGTCTTTGTCTTTCTCCCTCTCTCATTCCCTTCCTCTCTTTGTCTATTGAGTACTGTCTTTCTCTCAGGTCTGCTGCCCTCAGATACCATATCTTCTCTTAATCTACTCCTGAATTACAGCAAAGCCAGCATCCCAGAGGAGCGATTTAGATTGCTTGCAGAGGAGAATTGGATAGAGAGAAGTTGAGAGAATGAGGCTCAGATAGAGTGAGGGGATGCCATTTGCAACAAAGGGTGTCTTAATGACGTGATTTATGTCGTACAGAAGAACAAAAACTATTTCATTGATGTTCAAATCAGTGGAGGAAAATGCACCAGATTATTAAATGATTTAGAAAGACTGAAGATTTAAAAATACAATGACTTTTCATTCATGTGCAAGCCTAAGAGCCTCTTTGTACAGACATCATCAAACTGACTGATGATTGACACATAACATACGACTAGCACACTTCGTTCCCCCTCCTCATGTCTGGTGAGATGACGCAGGAGATAATTACATTATTTCTAGGCATGCAGTCTTTTGCTCCGTCATAATCAGACAGCTGGCACCATCTCTCACTCTCCTGACATTCGGGAAAATGATGTTGCTAGGAGCAACTGCAGGAGGACAGTAGTGACGCTCTGACGTGTCTCTCTAGCACCTCGACTTGTTATCCCAGAATGAAATAGTGTCTATAATTATAACACTCACTCTGGCAGGAGGACTCTTCAGTCAGCTCTGGTGCTTTAGAGACTGATGATAAAATCAACAACCACTTAATGAATCTTCACAGCGGATTGACAAAAACAGCCTATTTACACTCATTGCTCCGGTGTTAAGTCCAATAGTGCCAGTCAGAATGCTTTGACAGTGCCAGTATATGAACCCGAAATGGAGGCAGCAGAGACGCCACCATGTCACTACCATTTCCCTCCAGGTTAGGTGTCAAATGTCTATTCACTATGTGTGAGTCACAGTGTGTTAAACAGCGGCAGTCATTTCAGGGCACCCACACAAACAACTATCAGCATCCACAAGCCTCAAATCTCTGGATGATTTTGTTGTATAAGAAGTGGGACAACTACAATACGTTATACACAAGGGTAGTGGCAGCATTGATAAATGTCAATCAAAAATGTGACAGTGTGGCAGGAGAAGTGGCAGGGACGTTCCTCAGAGACATGCAAAGTGTCACTCCTGCTTTTCAGGCTAATGTTTTTCAGTAATTCATATTGTTGGAGGGCCACACAAGTGATCTCCTCTCTGCCTTGCCTCTGGTTTGAAGTTGTGTCTGTCAGGGTCCACAGTGAGTCAGTTGTGCCATATGGCCTCTTTGCTTTGAGCCAAGTCAAGGAACACCAAATTAATTCTAAACACTGAAGGATTAAATCGCCTCGGCTTCTATCACACTAAAGCTTGTGAAAAATGTGTTGCTTTCTCACAGTTTCAAAGGCACAGACAGCTGACTGTGCACTACATTCGCACAGACAGTTTATTGTATATGCTGTAAATATACAGTATACAACTTGTCTCAATGCAAAACAGCTGTAAACCAAATGTTGCAGAACAGCACAACTTTTTTGTGCTTCGACATTTGATCGGCTTCTGTTTTGCATAAAACACAATTAGATCCAAACTGGAAACAACTAACGAGATTACAGTTTGACTCATGTCAGGCTGATTGATGATCATTGTTTTTTTATGTTGTTGAAAGACAGTATCCCCCAGCTTTAACATGCAAATCAAATGGGGCCTGGATGTCTGACAGCTCCTGGAGGAAACCAAAACCAAAAACCTGTTAGTTAACCCTGGGGGTTACACAACCTCTGTCATCTGATCAACTTTTCCCTCAGGCAGTGTACACACTCGGAGTGAAACCAGAGGTAAACAGAGTGCAGACAAGAGAAAGCAATAAGGAGTAACCAATGTGGACTCATCAGTCTTTCTTAGACGCCTCAGAGGTCATATTATAATAACCTACTAAGTTATGATGTCACGAGTTTCTGTCTGTGTTCTTTTTTACTGAACATGAATAACATGTTGACGTTTAAAGGTGTTATTGTATGGAGTGTTATTGTATTGTACGATTCTCACTTTCTTGCTGTGCACAGCAACTATGGTATGGTTAAGGTTAGAGAAAGATTATGATTATGGCAAATAAACTATGTTCATGGCCAGGGTTAGGCAACGCCAACACACTGGTATCCTGCATAGAAGACAATTTATGTCCAACACCAAGAAGACATCGAAATAATCAGTCAGTGGAAGGCCACAGTCTATAGCCACAGCCAATCATATGATCAGACTGATCAAACTCCTTCATAGTCAGCCTGAATTGTCTCTGAAGCTGTATCCAGGTGAATTCATAAATTATTGTACTGTACCTGTTGTGTTCTTGCTTGGTTTATTTCATGTACCCAGCTTCTTTCTCTGTGTCTGGCTCACAGTATATAATGCAATCTATTGACATGAAAAAGTTTCCTTTGGTTTGCACCACATGGTTTGACCAAAGACAGCATCAAGTTTCTGGCAGTTTCAGAACTTTAGTTACGAATTCTCTTATGGTGACTGCTGCTACATTTTACATCTACAAATTAGTAGGGATGAGAATCGAGAACCGGTTCCGTGTGTTTCAATTCCATGGAATCGTTTGGCAGTTTATCTAAAGATTCTCTTATCAATTAGAAAGCACCAATTACGTTGCGTAACTTCTTGTGAATTCCAGCAAGCACGACTAATTACGGCACGTAACTTACGCAAGTTTCGCAAGTGCAGTGCACAGTAGTAAACAATGGCACCCACTCCGTTCAAACGCTCCAAAGTTTGGCTGCATTTTACCAAAAAAGATGGCAACAGGGCGACTTGCAATCATTGCAAAGTGGAGATAACAGGGTCAGGAGGGAACACAACGAACATGCAGAAACATTTGTGCACACAACATGCAATATTTTGAAATGAATGTCGTGTTTTTGACACGCTTCGGACTGGAGATGAATCTCAACCTAGCAGCAGCGGCAGCAGCCAGGCTATGACCACCTCTGTGGTCACTACAGAAGGTAACTCTGGTAAGTAACACACTGCCTACCATGTTAGCGCAATGTGCTTCTTTGTAAAACATGCTATAACAGTTAACATTAAACGAATGCCTTCTGCATTACATTTAGAAGATGACCAGAGAGAGTCTGGCTGGCTCTTTTGACCTCACTGTTGGTTTTGTAAGGTTGTGATATTTCTAACTAAACAAAGTTGATGCTGATCAAACAGTTTGTTCTCCTTTTTTCCCCAAATGAGAATCAATAAGAGAATCGATAAAGAATCGATAAAGAATCGAATCGTTAAGCAGAATCGATAATAGAATCGGAATCGTAAAAATCTTATCAATTCCCATCCCTACAAATTAGTTAATCACTGTACAATATGAAACAACACACAGCCTAACAAAAAGACAAACAAAAAACAAAAGCAAAACGTAATACAAATTTGTGGGACTCATGTATTCATCAGGCAATCTGACGTGAGTCATGATGCATTTAAGACTGTATTATACCCAGACATAAATTTGCATGATCATTGTTGTTAACTATTAACCAGAATCTATTTGCCTTGCTTGATCTTTTCCTAATCATATACACCAAAGTTTCCATGTGCAGAGGTAGCAAAATGAAAGAATAGTAACAACACTGGCGCAGGATGTAAAAACACATTAATATAACTGGTGGTTTTGCAGTATCATCCAGTATCAATGTTCTTGTTTGGCCATAGGTTTGGAAAGTCTGACATGCTACACCAACTTCCCACCAACTGGACTTATGCCTTGTTACACTGAATGTGTATTGAACGTTGACACTGGATGTAAATTGTGAGGCACAGGTTCATCCAATATGAACAGAATTGTTGGAGATACTGGGCCGCCTCCATGCAATCCAGTTAAGTCCAAACATCTCAAGATTGGGTAATTTGATGGGAGTAAAAATGACAGCACCTTACAGATTTTTGGAGCTTTAGAGATATTGTTTCCCGCTTATATGATGATTTGCAGCTTTTGGCCTACATCAGAGCCAGATCACAGAGGGAGCTCTGCAGAAGGTGCAGATGGTATTTCTTCTCCTCTGACTGACAGAACAGGCCAAAAAATGTAATTCTCAAAATGTTGGCCCAGAGTGCACCCACTGACCAATCAGTGCAATCCAAACCCAGTAGACATCTACAACCAAATGTTATTTGTTTTTCATCATGTAATTACTCCCCTCCTCCCTAAAAAGAACTGGGGCCAAGGCAGCTGTGGCTGGGAGGGGAATAATTAGATAGATAGATAGATAGATAGATAGATAGATAGATAGATAGATGGCGAGGGCCTAGTGTTTGGAGATCAGGGGCTGAGGGAGTTGGAAGAGGAGGATGGGGGGGTTGATCTACTGCGAGGGAGTCTTCATGTGTTCTTTGGAGAGGACTCATTACTCACATTTGATAAATCCATCCAAGCCAGACTGCACTCTCCATGGACCATGGATCATCTCAGCTGCACACATCAGCCCACAAGCCAAGAAAGGACTTGGGTGTGGTGAACCTTCTGAGAATACAATAATACTAACAATGTAAGACAGTTTGGCTCAAGTCTTCCTGACACATTATTATTCTTTCTGTTTCATCAAAACAGCCAAGAGTAAAATCATGTTAAACTGACTCTATCTAATGCGGGTGGATGTGCAGGGTCACACTGATCAAGATGAAATTGTGTATCGAGGGTGTTTCAGAGCCTTGAATATGACTAGAGGACATCACACTGCACACTCCAGTGCAGCTCTCCAGGGCTGGAAAACAAACTAAAGGTCATCAGAGCTAATCAGTTGCATCATTTCAGCCACCTCAGCTCAGTAATGAGATCATGGAGATCCCCGGTGAAGAAAGCCATGATCAGCCAAGGCTGTTGTGACTGAAAGTGCTCTGTGGGCAAAGAAACACAGGTTCAACTAGAAACATGTGGACAGCTGGCTAATGTAACTGCAGCTGATGTGACTGCGAGCCCGGATTCCACTCTTCAACCAGCTCGAGAATTTCTCTCCTGCAGGGGGGAATCCAGATAACAGAGATAAGTCCAGAGTTGTTCCCCACACCACATAAAACACAATAAGGACAGCTCTTTTCATTCAGAGACAGAACAGGACAGCAGATAAGAGCCTTTTCGTCATTCATTTGTGTAAACTATAAGAAGGGGAGAACGATAGAGAGACAAAGGATAAGGAGAAGGAATATAAAGGGGAAAAAAGAACGTGATGGAAAAAGCAAATACAGATATATTTGTCAGGTTTGTCATCACGATGGTCATGGATGAGCACATACCAGGTGGCGAGCAGTGCAAGTGAAAACAGGGGAGGACAGGAATTAAGGGGGGTTGTAATGCAGAACACATGCAAGTTGTGGGAAGCGGTCTTTACGAGCACATCATTCCATCATTTTTGGTGCGAGTGTGAAAAAATGCAGCTTTTTCCAACATCCCACATTCGATCCTGTGGCCTCAAGTGGCTCAGACCCTAAAACTTTTTTTTTTCTGGCTGGATATAAAAACTTCCATATGTGTGTAAAGCATGTTAAGGAGTGGACCTTATGAGCAACCACAATTCTCTAAAGTGTGGACGTCCAACAAAACATCTGTGATGATTCATAATCCAAGCGGTCATTATGCATGCAGTACTGTACACATGGGGATGGATAGTTTGTAAGTGAGGAGATAGAGAACGAGAGGGGTGCAGTAAAGTGGGGCGGGGATGCTGCTGGAATGAAAATTGTATTGTCGACAAAAGTCTGAGGCTTGGCCCAGGACCAGAGTTCAGGGTGGGGAAGTTTATTGTGATATTCTCCTCTGGAGCTCCAGCTCTTTACTCTGGAGTGTCAAGTGGTCGGGGATGTGAGGCCCTGGCGATTAAAGGGCTAGAAGAATACTTTGATTCTTTGGACTGGGAGTGTAAAACATGGAATGTGACATGATAGTGGGTAGTGTTGCTTTGATGTTTTGTTAAGTGAACTGAAATCTCTCTGCTGTGGAGAGAAGGATGCAGTTTGATGTGGTCACGGTTGTTCATGAGGGTGCGAGCAGGTTAGGCGGTGGCCTTGAGTGTTGGGTGTGTCAGCGAATGAGACCAGGGAAAACTGGATAACAGCCCATTAAAATTACACTCACAGTAAGTTAACTAAATCTGAAAAGCCATCACTTTATTTTAGCCTTAGGTCCACAGTAAGATGGCTTCTTTCTCACCACATGAATAAGGGTTCTTTAAAAGTGTTCCTAGAGTGGATAAATGTCACTTCAACCCTCTTTGTTACCACTCATTTTACTGTAAATGTCAATACAGCTGATCACACAATAAAAATGTGTATTTATGATTTTGTAAGAACAATCTCAAGTACAAAAGGTAAGATTTACGACCCACAATCAAACATCGTTTGAACATTTGTTCAGTTGTCTGACAGCAGTAGTAGTATAAAAACACTTTTGGCGATCCAACCAAGGACCGGAATGTTAGCATGACCAATATTTCCATGAAGGTTCTCGGTCGTCTAGGTCATCTTTCTTTGAGAAAAGTTGAATCTGTGGTTACGTCATGTTTTGCCTCTGATTCAAGAAGACGTCTAGATCTATAGATCTACAATCAAGTCCAGTTGTCCCAGATTTAACTCTTCTCAAAGTATGTCTAACATTGTGATGCACAGTAGAGCAGTTTACTCAAAACTGAAGTTATACTTTCCAAAGCACCTGCATCTGAGATATTTGGATGTGCGAATTTGGCTGTATTTAAGTGCACACAGAGAGCAGGAAGGGACCGAATGGAGGTTTCACCAGCTGACACTCAGCAAAGTAACCCTGTTGTATGTTTCTGTCCCACTCCAGATGTTGTTGGCTTATGATGCACCATTTAGTTTTAATTCATTGCTGGCCAAAGGAGGAAGCAGAGGAAGTGATTTTCCTATTGTGTCTAGTGACACATCCATAACACATGTAACGTTTTCATACCGAAGTAATGTTTCTGATTTAGGCATCTTTGTGTGGACAAAGTCTGAGGGCGCTGAAGCAGTAAATGTTTTTACTACGTGACATGTTCCAGAGTCCTTGTTAAGCTCTGCAGCTCTGAATCATTAGGGCTCTCCATTCTGTGCCTCTCAATGGGACTTCTCGCAGCATGAAGAATCAATTTTAAACATCTTCTAGAAAAGAAATGTGCTTTTAGAAAGTTATGGACTAATGACAAAGCTTGGGCTTAAAAGGTCCAGTGTATAGAATTTAGTTGCGGATTGCAACTAAATGAATACTCTCCCACGTCTCACCCTCTTCTTCCAAATATGTAGGAAATTTCACAACAAAAGTCCATATCTAGATCAATGTTTGGTTTGTCTGTTTTAGGCTACTGTAGAAAACGATGGCTCAAAATGGTGGATTCCGTGGAAGAGGACTCGCTCTCAAGATCATTTAAGGACAACAAAAACACAATGATTCTTATATTCAGGCGATTATACACTAATGAAAACATACTAATGAATATTGCATTTCAATCCTGCCAATAGATCCTAAAAATCACACCCTGGACCTTTAACTACTTGCTGCCATATTTGTTATTAATAGCAGATTATGTTAATTTGAGCAAAAGAGGGGGAGCCTGAGTGGAATTGGTGGTGTGAGGGAAGGTAAATGTGAAATACCAGTCAAGCAAGCCAACAGACTCTTAAACATATCTTCATTTTGTGTGTTTTTAATGGAAGAAAAAGTCATAAAGTGGCTGTTTTGTCATTGATGTGGAGTCAGCAGTCGTTAGAGGAGCTGCACCTTAAAGCACTTCTCAACTGACGTCAGTATTGAGCCTCATATTTGATTGGTTTGAATCCTATTATGCTTCACTTGTTTATCGTTTATTAAGCTTGCCAGTGAAAGGCTCCATGAATCCACAACCCAGGGTGAAAGAGGGTAGTCTTCGAGGAAAGAGGTGGGAAATCAGAACGGCAAAATATTTTGATGATTGATGACTTACTCTGTGTTTGCTGGTGTGTTAACGTGTTTGTGGTGAGTGCCCAAGCGAGATAACTGATAATGTGCCTGTCGTGTGCGAGTGTGTGTGTGTGTGTGTGGATGATGGTTTGGTATGCAAGGTTTTCGGAGGGAGGAGAGTTCACACGCCCCTGGCTCCCATCACTCTTCGTTTTTCTCCCCTACTTTATCTGCCTCCATGAAATCTCTCCACTTTGAGGGGAACATGGATAAATTCCTGCCTGAGAAATACAACTCAGAATTATTCCAGCTCTTGTGTACATCTGGAACATCGGGGTGCATTCAGCAAGAGAGAAGCACTTATCGTATGCATAGTCCAACTGGGATGTAATGTGGTTTCACTTAGAACGGTGATTTCCAACCAGGTGTAGTGCTATCCCAGGAGTACTGCTGCAGTTGTCAGAGGGTTCGGGGAAACAATGTGAAGTAGCTCAACTAACTTAAAAAATAGCAATGATATGATTAAAAATAGATATAAACACAGAGTCATCAGTAACATCTGAACACCATGCTCTGCGAGTCTGTGAATACTAGTTAACAGGTTAGCAGAGAAGCTAGGATAAATTGCTGAATTGAGTGTGGTATCAAAAGCCAAAATTTAGATTGGAGTCTATTAACCCTCTATTGCGTGGCATGTGAAAAAAAATACAGTAATATAGAATCCATGTTTTGTTATTTAGTTGTGAAAAAGTGGGTCTGTTACTTTGATAGGACAAATACACACCAGCAGATCATGATCTGAGGATTGATTAATATTTAAGCAATATTCAATCTGGGGTTTTACTTCAAAGAACCATTTATTACCAAGTTCTTCCCAGAATATAGTCTAAGCTGTATTTGTCTCTGAGTTCATAAAAGTGCAATATATGATCATTTAAACTGAAATATTTAATTGGGTAAATTACTTTAAAGTCATTCAGTAAAGTTATTTATTATCACATTACTAACTGCTCTCTCTAAAAGGTGGTTTATATCACTTTTTACAAATAGAAATGATACCACAACAATAATTTCTACACACTGCCACACGTTGGACAATAGGTTTGACATATAGCAGCCATTAATTAAAGTCGTACGTACTTCAGGTTCACAAAAAAAGTATGTTCAAATGTGTTCAAACTGTAATCGGTATTTCAAAGACAAAAGTTTCAGCTCAAAAAACTGTGACTTAAAGATGTCTCTTTGCATTCAGTTCCCCAAAGAACGTTAAACAGCAAACGTTCTTAAGGATAAAAATGTTCTCCAGAGAATTCAAACTGCTCCAGAGCTCTTATTAAGCACCATTTTAGAGGGTGCAGAGTACAAGAAAATAACTAGATAATATATATATACAAACCAAATCTGTATATGCACTTCTCAAAAGAATGTATTGTTTCTTCAGGATTTTGTTTCTCTCTCTTTGGCCAGCTTCTTCATGAACTCCTGGCAGGAGATATTGAAGTTTGGGATAATAAATTGGCAGGCTCTGTAAATATGTCTTTATTTTTTCTCCACTATCTCCTTCAGTTTTATTCGTATCCAGTGTCCCTCCTCTCCATGGAACCTGGCTTAAATTCACCTCTCACTTGCTTGTTTGTGGCTGAGTGGTTTTCTTTAAAACTAGTGCAAGCAATTAGTTAGTAGTAGAAGAGGAGTGATATTAAGCAGCTTTAGTGAGTAGCCACCTCTGTTGGCCAAAACAATCACAACGCCAGGAGATGTCAACCGCAAGGCTCTGCTCCCAGGTCTTGTCAAAAAAACATTACCTCACTTTGCAGTCTGTTTTCAACACACTAGTTGAAAACAGAGACATTTACAGGGACAACTCCAGCCTGGGGACTCATTTCAAAATTCCCTTTCTGCTGTCTCCACCCTATACAAACATATGAGCATGCAAACTATACACTTTTTTTTGTTTTTTTTGCCACAAAACAAGTGAAAATCAAATCAGACGTGCAGGAAGGCTGCAAGGGTTGAGGAGAAAGAGAGTGACAGGAAAATGCAAAAAGAAAGGTCGCATTTCACAGCGCCATCCATCATCTTTACAGTTAGGGTTACAGACTTTTTTTCAGGTTGTGCACGTTTTCGCAGTGTGGAGTGGGTGGTAAAGAGGCAGGAGAAGGTGCCAGGGGAGTGTGCACTTTTAAGATAAACTGGTCTGATGAAAGAGGAGCCCTCGGCCTTGCAGTAGCCCTCATCATCCATCTGGTGATGTCACCAGTGAGTGTGTGTGTGTGTGTGTTGGTGAGAGTGTGTGCCTCCATGTGTCTGTTGGTGTGTGGATTTTCAGTCTATTAAGTGACCCCGCAGCAAGGCCTTTGGGAAGTAAGGAGGGTGGATATGGGTTGTCAGGTAGAAGGATGATGCTTCTCAGCTCTCTGTAGCCCCAAAATCCATTTATGAGAATGTATTGTGAATGAAGCACTTATCAAAGAATGACTCCACCCATGTTCAGCAGGGAACCTGAAACCTCTCCGAACATAGCAGCAGGAAAGGAGTGGAAAAGAAGAAAAAGAATGAAGGAGACATTCAGGCCCCCCCAAGTTCCAGAGGTATCATTACCTTTCCATTTCACTTGATGAAACCCATTTGGCTGTATTAGTTTCACACTCTCAGTGGGACCCCGAGGTGAGGGGAGCCTCCGATCAGAATTAGTGATTTGCAGTGGGCTGCAGATAGCCGGGTGATGAGGAAGAGGAAGAAGAACAAAGGGACGCTGCTTGTTTTTGCAGACTAACGGAGGCGGGGCTTCATGCTTGGCAGGCAACAGACATGCATGTGTGTGTGTGTGTGTGTGTGTGTGTGTGTGTGTTAACAGAGAAAGTGTATCTGCGCTGAGAGCCAGCCAAGTTGCCAGTCTGAATGAGAATGAGGGACGATGATTGGACTTGCCAAATTGGAGGGCATATTAAATCTAGGAAGCAAAACCACTTGATAATGAGTTTTTGTGTGAGAGCGTGCGTGTCTGAAGACTTGTGTGTGTGTGTGTGTGTGTGAGCACATGTCTCGATGCGTGTGTGTGTGAATGTATGTGTTTGTGTGTTTGTGTTCACACCTGTGGGCTTTGTCATCTTTGCTCCTAATTATCTGCAGCATAAATCAACGGTGGGTGCGTTGCCATGGCAGCCAGCGGTAGGCCTGGGTGCTGGCGATGGTAGCATGAGAGAGCCAGAGCTATTTCATTAACCTTTAAAGGACTTGGTATTTATTTTAGTAGCAGCACTATGAATATAAATTTGTCATTTTGAAAAAGGAAATGACCAGGTAATAAAAAGTCTGAGGACCCTGCTAAGGTCTCTCTCTCCCTCGCCACACTTGCTGTATGGCTTTAGGGATGGCAACGTCAGTTTGTTGAACAGTTGGCCACCCAGACTGAAATATCTCAACAATGATTGGAAGACATTCATGTCCCCCTCAGGATAAATTCTAATAACCTTAATGATCCATATCATTAAGTACCACCATCAGCTCAGTTTTAATTAGTCCAATATCTTGGTTTATGACTTAAATATCTGCAAAACTAATGATATTTCCACCTTTGGCTGTTGAGTGAACTGGAGTCAGCATCCTGTTGTGACATAAATGCTGGATGCTGAAACACTGTATTCCCTAAAATAAGATACGATTATATATGTAGAATAATATCACCATTTACAATGTTCTTTTTTTTTATTTAGACTAGTGCAGTGGTTCTTAACCTTGTTGGAGGTACCGAACCCCACCAGTTTCATATGTTCATTCACGAACCCTTCTTTAGTAAAAAATAAAATATGATTTTTTTACTGGTGCACAAAATGAACCGTGCATTAACATCACCTTGTTCAAATAACAAAACCAACACAGTGCATGAACTCACAACAACTTACCTCAGTGTGACTTCTGCTGTTGCCTTTGAGAGACCAGTTCAGATATGCGTGGCTTCACCTTGGCAAGTGCCAGTCTCATGTCATTTTCACAGCAAAGTCTGTTCCTTTTCTTAGTTTTTATGTCCAGCATCCTCAAAAACGATTGCTCACAAAGATATGTTGTAACAAATGGTATAAAAAATTCCAGGGTGGAGGCTCCACCGAACCCCTGAGACCGACTCACCGAACCCCTAGGGTTCGATCGAACCCAGGTTAAGAACCACTGGACTAGTGGCACTGTGAACTAGCTTCTTGTTTGCAAATCACCCCAATAGCCAACGTCATTTGGTGATTTCTAAACTAACATTAGCTGTTGTATGCTAAAGGGAAGCATGTTAAATCTATATCTTGTGTTAAAATTATATTAAATCTTAAATTTATGCATAATCTGTAGCTCAGGTGGTTTGTTTATGCACAGAGACATCATTCAGCCCAGCTCCACCAATGTTTCACTTCTTCAGCAACCTTTGTGTGACGGCACAGATATGACATCTATGTTTGATACGGTGGATTAAAACATACGTTAATAACTCATAATCAACAACTTTAACAAATATTACCACCATGCTGAACTAAGATAATAAATGTGGTAAACAATGCTTGATAAACATAAGCACATTAGCATTGTCATTGCGAGCATGTTAGCTTGCTTACGTTAGCAACTAGCACAAATCACCGCTGTGCCTTGCGGAGCCGCCAAACCGCTCGACGGTTGGGTAATGTCACCAGTGTAATTAATAAGCAGGAATGCTTTTCTGCAGTTCTGTTCTTACTGAATTTGTGCATTCATTCAAGTTCCTTAATTTATCAGTGATTCAATTAAAAAACTAGCCAAAAGACTAGACGTATCGTTGGTTATTTTATCTATAAACAGTTTCTCATTTCTAAACTAAACTATGCATCACAATATAACATCACAAAATTGTAATAGAAGATGCCATACTGACCACAAAGTATACATTATTACCTGACTTAATCTTATATTTATATTATATTATAATATTGGCCTGAAAATGACCCAAACTAAAGCTTACTGTGCTGTAACACTTGAATACACTTATTATTAACCCAATTTCCTCCAGAAGAACTAAACTAAAACATCACAATTAGTCCAACCAAATAAAGAGGCACCATATTTTTTTCCCTTTTTTATTATTTTCTTTTTCTTCATAATGTCACTAATGATGTTTTGCATCCACTGAGCAACTACTCTCATCACAGTATCAGGGGTCTCAAAAAGGTTGACAGACATACGGCAGAATTGTGAGGCTTTGTGCGTCAAGGTTGAATGAGGACTCAGGAAGATGCCATCTCAAATAAGATAACAACCCTAACACCAGCCTGTTATCATGCAGCTGTTTGTTTAATAATGACTGAGTGAGCAAATAGCAAGGATTTGGCACAGCAGATCTTCTGAATAACATACAACCACGTGGACATAAAAGGGTTGAGAGACTTGTCATGTGAGAACCAATGCAGTCCCGAGTTGTTAGTTATACAGTACACAAAGCTGCATGTAAAATTTTTGTTTAATTCCTTCAGACTGGACATCTGCTCAGCCACGGACAGTCAGGCCAATCTCACAGGAGAAAGGAGGAGAAAGGAAAGCGAGGGATATAACATATAAAACAGACCTGACATTCATCACTGAATGTTTAAAACTCAAAATGTAATGCCATAAAAATAATAGTAGCCATAACATATTTCTCTCTGCAGAGTTATCTTATTCATACATGCATTAGATTCTCCTGTCTGGGAAGAACATCACCAGGAGCAGACAAAAAGACAGCATTTGCAGTAGAGCCTCGGGGGCAATAAGGGTAGCGGAGAAGGGTCTCTTTGTGTGCAGCGATTACGTACATTTTGGCTGCCATTGGATGGTTAAAAAAGAGCATCCTCCAGATGCCTCAGCAGTAAGTGAAGCCTCTGTAACCACTAGTAATTCAATTGTGCCACATGATTTCTTGGTGAGTAATCCACAAATGGGCACTCAGCGAAAACAGCTTGGCATCCAGGCCTAATGAGGCAGAGGCACTGAGGAGGAGGGGAGATGTGTGGAGAGGACAGAGAGAGGGTATAAGAGCGACTGAAGGGGGGAGAGAGTGAAAGGGAGTAAAAATGTGAAGAAGAGACAAAAAAGAAGTAGAAAAAAAAAACATGTTTTGCATCAATGCGGTCTGTGGAAGGAACCACATCAGTGGTCAGCATACAAAACTAGGCAAAGAAGCAAATAACTCGCATAAAGACACTTTGACATTGTTTTCATGTGTGTTGCAACGGATTGCCATTAAAAAATGAGACACACTCAATCACCAGGCATAACTGATGAAAGCATGCACACACACATTGTTTCAACCGCAAGCCGTGTGTAGAGCTGTAAAGCTCTGACTGCGAAGGGTTTACGGCTGTGTGGATCTGGTTTGTTTCAAGCTAAGTGAAGATAGTCCTTTCTAAGGCAGCCAAGAGATGACACCCTCCCCTTCCCTTCATGGTTCTTCTCCAGGCGCATTCAGAGTCTAACAAGTACTCTCATTCATACAACAGGGAGAGGAAACACAAAAATGGGCTGTGGAAATCTCATGGCCTGCTTGAAATGGGCCTGGATTTGTCATCCAAAGACGAGACAGAGATATAACTGAATACATACAGTAACTTTGTAAGCATTCCCAGTGATGATTCGATCAAATCCAACTTCAGCTTCCAAGCGATCGCTCCAGGGCTCTATGAAAGAATACAGGGGGGTGGGTGGTGCTAATTTGTACCCACTGTTACACAAAAATGTGCAACTCCAAACGGACAAGAGGAGAGAAAAGAAAGGAACAGTTTCCATAGTAACCATTTTCAGACTAAGTGGTTGTCTTCACTCGCTCTCGGTTTTCTGTTGATTCGCTCTCCTTTTCTTTATTTCTCTTACAGTTTCCTTTTTTGCGTAGAGGATTCAGAGACTAAATCATCCACCAACAAGATCAGTAAAGAAGCAGTGCAAAGGAGGAAATTGGACTGCATTCATTAAAATGTAAGGGGAATAGACTAGAGGAGGATCAGGTGTGCTGTACACACAAAGATACACACAAAGTCAGAAAAATCATACGCACAAGATAAAACACTGGATCCTAAATATAGATACACACCTGGAAAAAACATGACATGAATGCAGAGGCACAACTAAATCAAGACTCACTACAGCACAACTATTCCTGCCCTATATTTCATATTTAATCTGTTGTGCTGGAGGATTTCTTGGCCCACTGCACTATGTAATCTTGCCGAGGGGCAGATTTCACACTCACAGTGTCAATCGGATCCTCAGGATTGGGACGGTGGAGGGGGAGAGTTCTCCAGGGGCCAGGATCAGCAGGTTTTGGCTGACCAGTGGCAGAGAGACAGTCCCTTCACCTTTTTTTTCAGGCTAAGCCTGGACCTAGACTTTCAGCACAGGGGTCGACACTGGAAACAATCGAAGGCTAGGATTACGATAAGCAGGATGTAACATGCCTGTCGTGTTCCTTCTTCCTTCTTACACAAATACTCATGCACCTAATGTGTTCTTCCCATCTCTTTCACACACATACACTGCTGCTTGCCACCTGCCCACGGAAATACAAGTTATATAATATAAGTTTACACTCCAGACCGAAGAGAATATAATGTTCTGCTGGCTGCATGCCATCATCTTGTGACAACTAAGGATCCCTTAGATGATAAAAGATTTTGGTGCACATATTTGCCCACAGCAAATGTCAGCAGTGTGAAAGGAAAACATGTCAATGTACACATGTCTGGCAGGTTAGCTTTGTGAAGCTGCACATAGTTAAATAGTCAGCATGCTAACATGATTAGCAGGTACAAAGTCACCCCATGTCACCATCTGAGTTTAGTATATTAGCATGAACAGAAGCTACAGCTCAGGCCGTTGGGATTGTCATTAATTTATTGGATACGTTGACCTGATGATGGCACTGGATGAAAAGTTAAGGGATGACCACAGTCATCTGAATTCATCCTGGGGGGCAAATGGATGGACAATCATCTGATAGCACACATACATATCTTTCTTGCACAAGCCAGATGAACATATTGACACTGCTTTCATGTCTTTATGCTAAATATGAAGCTGCTTCCAGCAGTCGGCTGATGTACCTTAGCACAAAGACTGGAAACAGGAGGAAACAGTTAGCCTGGCTCGGTCCAAACATAACAAAATCTATCTTCCAGCCACTAAAGTTAAATAATTAACAAGTTCTCTCTTGTTTATTTAATTTATACAAAAACAGATGGGCAAAAATGACAATGGGGTTTTATGGGGGTTATGTGCATTCTGGGACTAAACTAAAAAGTACAAAAAGTAGAGAATTACACTCGGAAACCAATGAGGGAGGACAGGATGCCTAGAAAAACATTAAACATATTGGAAAATAGGCAGAAAAATCACATCACTGGCAGTAGTAGAGAGACTGGTCTATTTTAAACTACTAAACTTAGTACAACAGAAGTCCTCAGCAGACCCTTAGCCTCGTCTCCAGGGAGCATTCTGCAGCGTTTTCCCTCTTGGATGCTGCAATCTACAAGGCAGATTTATGTAAGAGGCTAGCTAGCATCGGCTTTTATTCATAGAATAATAGAGACTACAGTGGAGTTTTGACAGTCTAATTTGCGTGGCTGCAAGGCAGTCAAACTTGCCCCTGCCTCGCTTCTATTCCACCACCAAAAACAATCTCACCTTCAATTACCAGACATTAGATGAGATGAGGGAGTGTGTGGTCCCCTGATTAGACCAGAAGAGAAGAAGGGAGAGAGAGAGAGAGAGAGAGAGAGAGAGAGAGAGAGAAATTAACAGGCCCACTGGTGTCCTGGAGAAGACTGAGAATAAATGAATGAATGAATGAATGGGACAGTAATGAAAAGAGGAGGAGGTGGAGGGTAGAAAGGACAGACGGGAACAGCACAGAGCGGTTGGTCTAGCCGTTTAAAGAACTGGAAAAGAGGATAACATGAACACAGCTGAGGGCTGCATTGTGTCCGTTGGGTTCATCCAGGAACTGACGGGTTTTGAAAATATTTGAAAACTTTTTTTTAAAGTCCTGCCCCAATGTGAAATAACTCATGCATCACACATTAAGTCAGAAATCTGCTAAACTCGATTAAATTATTATAACCTTGAATGGATGATGAATCTGTACAGGATGTTTCGGGATCTTAAAGAAATCTGACTTAAAAATAGTGTTTGAAATTGGGACGGATATAATTTTATGACTTAATCAGATCATTTATCCAGATTATAGATAAATATAATTGTGATAGTTCCAACTGGTCAGCAGCTGCAACGAAAGGGACACTGCACCAGTTTTACCCAATAAAGATCCAATTTGCTTGTCATGGGTAGTAAAAATAGTTTTCCTGGGAGGTCAAGTCTGAGAAAGTTACCCCGAGGAAATCACTATGACATCATTTCAGCTTGGAGACTACAAAGTGGGGGAACACTTTAACATATACAAACCAGGGTGGGACTAACAAAACACTGCATCGAGTAGAAGTATGGGAAATGTAGGATCTATTCTTTTTGAGTTTATCCAGTACACGGGGCTAAAAGTCGGGATATCACAGCCAGTTTCTCTCTCTCGCAAGTTCCCCCATCTTAAACAAATAGATGAAATTTTGGGAAATATTTGCTTTCATGCCAGGAGTCAGATGAGAAGATCAATACAACTCTCGTACATTTTTTCCAGTAAATACAAGACTACAGCCAACATAGAGTTAGCTCACCTAGTAGAAGTAAGTGGAAGCAGGGGGGAAACAGCTACAGCTTGGCTCTGTCTAAACATTACAAAATTCACCTTCCAGTGCCTCTAAAGCTCATTAGTTATCATCACGCTATATCGTCATTGTTTAAGAGTTGTGGCTTAAGGGGGGTTATGTGCTGTGTTCCTGGAAGATGCTGGTTGGTGGATTTTGTTACCTTTGGACAGAGCCAGGTTAGCTGCTTCTGTTTCCAGTCTTTATTCTAAGCTGAGCTAAGGAGCTGCTGGCTGTAGCTTCATATTTACCGTACAGGCTAGAGAGTGGTATCAGTCTTCTCATGTAAGAATCTGGTGGAAAGCTCATTTCCCAAAAAGTATTAATGGAAGTAATAAGTAAAGACTTTAAACGTTAACCCTCTCACACTACCGACCTGACACTTTTTTCAAATGTGACCTGTGCGGACTCTCCGCAGTCTAAAAAAAAAATCAGGTTTAAACCTCAAAACCACTTTAACTCCTGTTCACACAGTGCAAATCAAAATATGAGCACACAGTGTGCTCTGTAAAAGCTTTACAAAAGAGCTGCTGGCCACTTTTCCATACGATGGCACGGAAAGAGACACACAGAACCGAAAGACAGAGAAGGATGTAAAGAATAGCAAGGGGTTGTTCGACTAAACATTTGCTTTGGCAGGCTTAGAGTAGAGGGGCGGCGTTCTACTGGTCCCTTGACATGCATCCAGAGGAGCCCCTCTGTCTTGACCATAAATCTGAATGGAGTGGGAGTTATCATACTTTCCCCCCGCCATCCCCTCCCCGACTAAACCCCGCATTCCTCCCAGACACCACTTCGTACAAACAAAGTGGCCTGTTCCCACCGCTCAACATTGGGAAAGGCGATGGTTTGTCATGGAAAAATCCAGAGGCATCTCAAGAGTCCTTTAGAAGTTGTTTTTTTCGCCCCACAAGGTTCGGCAATGGATCAACACTTAGAATGGTGGCTGCATTTTCTCTCTCTGTGGCGGAGAGAAAACTATATTGGACATGTAGTTCACACATAGATGTCAGTTCCTATCAGATAGAGAGTATAACTAACTGTCCGAATAAACTGTGAGGATGGGAGAACTTCACACACACACACACACACACACACACACACACACACACACACACACACACACACACAGTTTTATGTACAGCTAATGCAGAAGCTGAACGAAGCAAATTTCACAACCTGCTTGAAAGCCCAAAGATGCAGGGATGCACACACACCACACACACACACAATTCAGAGGCAAGTCGTTATAGAAAACCCTGGTAACACATTCCATAGGAGTTTGCCTCCTCCCTCAAAGAGAGTCTTTTGTGCCTATTGAAAGGCAGAGGGGTTACAGGGTTTCTCCCTTTAGGGTGCAGAGAATAATACTCGCTCTCAAGACAATGACCTCATCCTGACTCTCTATGTATGTGTGTCTGAGAGACACTAGAAATGAGTATGACTACGTTTGTGACAGTATATATATATATGTACGGACCGAGATAGGGGAGAAAGAGAAAGTCAAAGAGAAGCAGGAAGTGTTTGGTCAAGGATGGATTATGAGAGGAAAGGGGAGGGGGCACTGAAAGGATCCTCAGGAGGGAAGTATTTCTCTCTCCAGTCTGATTGGCGTCCACCCCCCTCATTGTCTGTCCACGGTGAAATGATCTGTACATGACATTGGTGAGAGCCGGTGGTAATGTAAAGCACACACACACACACACACACACACACACACACACACACACACACACACACACACACACACACACACACACACATACAGACAGGCCCAGGGAGCGGTGGGCTTCAACAGGAAATTCCTTTACAGCCTTTCTGCTGACTAAGGC
Source organism: Larimichthys crocea (assembly GCF_000972845.2). NCBI lineage: Eukaryota > Metazoa > Chordata > Actinopteri > Sciaenidae > Larimichthys > Larimichthys crocea. The sequence goes on along the minus strand of NC_040034.1, from coordinate 15,792,459 downwards.
CTCCAAGTGAGAACAGAGTAAGAAAGAATGTAATGTATATGGAGCCTGTGTTATTTGGTTAGGGCAGCATATGTGTAAGCCATTACCACAAGGGTGTGAGAGCGCTGGGTTTTCAGAATAAAACAGGAGTAATAACATTCATCAAAATAAGCAGGTAAACAAGGTGAAGTCTTTCTTTTAGATGATTTCATCCAACTGTACTTTCAGCCACAAAACACATCTTAAGAGTCTTCACAGCTCTTAGTGTTCGGACTTGTCTGGGTTACCCATGCTTTTTTTGAATTTATTAACATACTCACAGAAGATCAAGACACAAGGTTCTGTTTAATTGTTCTAAAATGGTGAAAATGTTCCTGTGTACAGATGTTAGTCCTGAAATTGGTGCAAAAAACCAAAAACAAATCATGCATCCCCCTTGTCTGTTTCATCATCCAGTCACTCACCAATCCCCCCTTACGACCACACCCACCCACACACACTCTGTATTGTGCGATACCCAATAAGAGGCAACGAGAGAGAAAGCCAGACAGACTCAGACAGTAGCCATCTTTAACAGGCAGCATCCATGTTGCAGAGGCAGCACGCTGTACAGGTGTCCCTCCACGGTGACCTACATTAGCCCAGCTGATGCCACCACAAAGACCACGTTAAAAAGAGATGTCACTGACTGCCTGCTGCTTCTCCTGAGGCATCCAGTGAGGGCAAATTCAGAGATATTCTGTGTAAAAATGACAAATTTGAAAAGAAGATTGCAGAAATGTGATTATTCATGTGTCTGATGATGAACAATGGTATATGAGAACATGTGGCCAGTAGGTCTGTGAGATGGATGCTGCAGCTGAAAGAAAAGGAGTGGCTGCTTGTGCCTGATGCTGCCTAAATGGTGCAACAGCGCCATCAGGTGTCTCATTTATATTACTGCAGGCCTTTGTTACAGATTTTTAAATACTGTACGCACACACACTGCTTCTATAAATACACCAACATCAGATTTGAAATGGGTTTAGACCTCTTTGACTCACAAGTTACCCATTTGTTACAAACATCCTGTGTAGGCAAATATTTCTATTAGATGTTCCAAGTTTCCAAAGATACAAATATGACAAAATGAAGTGTGTAGAAATGTGTATAAAAGGATGCACATGTCATCTAGAATATTTAAATTTTATGGTATATTCTACAGTTTGAATATTTCACTCTGGAAGATCTGATACTGAATATTGCGTATATGTTGATGTCAGTGTGATTTATCCAACTGTTAAGCTACTTGAGGGTAAAAAGAAGTTAAGTAGTAAAATATATCATCTTGCAGCCATTACAATTGAACACCCAATCCATAATCTTTAATGTGCTGCAAAATAAAATGTCCAGATTGTGTAAATAACATTCAGTAAATAAATAGTAAATATATGTATAACCTGTATAGCATATTTCAAAGCCAAACCAACCGGAAGTGTCCGCCCACAGTTTCTCCAAAGTGTGAGTTCATACAGTGCAAAGACTTTACATTAAATAAATTCTTCCTATTAGTGACTATTTTGCTCATAGTTCTGACTGTTCTTCTGTAAATTCCCCACCCACACACAGCTGTATATTTCTGTATGAGGGGACAGATAGCAATAAAATTCCTCTGTAATGACATCACCCGGGAAGAAGTACTTAAAAAGTTGTGATTCGTCAAAGTTAAAGTTTGGACCAATCTTGGATCTGAGGAGTAATTTGGAGTGTTTGAGTGTTTACTTTATTAATTACACTTTCTTAATTAATTTGACCTGTTGTTACTACACTGTAAGTAAACAACTTGGTTGCTAAGCACACATTAGGCGCTGAAATGAGCTAAGAGTTTTGGTATGAGTGGTAATTTCCAGGTCATTGCTTACACTGTAATTGAAGATATGCAACCTCTCCACTAATTATGTTTTTGTAATTTGTTTTTCCTTTGTCAGCAGCAAAATGGCCACACTGGATTTTTTCGCAATGCACGACACTAAACCAATTAGCCATGAATCCTTTAATGACAATGATCATTTGAAAAATATAGTGAATACTTGACTTAACAAAAAAGAAAAAAGGAACTTGATAGCTTTGAATGTGTGTAGAATAACTTTGATTAGTTCAAAGTGTCAATCTGAAGGGAATACACAGCTGAGAATTATAGACATGCAACACATCGTCTGAACACAAAAGTCCTGAAGAACAGCCCAAGAAAAAAAAAAAAAATTAAACAAAAAACATACAACTCAACAGTAACCATCTGCACAATGTTTTGCATGTTATTGCACAGACATGCAATCCAAAGCACATAATACAATAATTAAGCATTTATTTTAGTATAAATATTACATATCTAGGATTACTTTTTCTCAGTTACGTTACAGATGATGAAAAAAATTAAAATAAAATAAAAATCAAGAAAGCATGGAGCATGCTCATGTTGCTCCTTGGTCTACTTGGCACACTGCCTGCTGAGCTGTTTTCTTCCAAACATGTCATATTCTCCTATTTAAGTAAATAACAAGAGATGCTGTCCTCAATATAAAGCCAAAGAATCTGGTTTTGTGACACCAGGACCAGTTTGAATTGTCTTTATTAAGTCAGATGTGACTGCCCTCTTAACGAGTAACAATTAATGAATTCCCTCTACCCGAAAAAGACGGATAAACAATGTAAAGAAGTGAAACACTTGAAAGTGACAGAAAACGACATGTAGCCTGCAACGAGCGGACATACTCCAATGAATCGCGGGGGAAAAGAAGTGACGATGACACATTAGCCGGCTGTGTTTCAGATGACGGACTCGTAGCAAAAACATTTGGAGAACATCATTACACTACTGTGTATTTTACAAGGCCATATATCTAGAGTTGGGAGTGAATCCAAAATGAAAGGTGCTCTATGAATGAAGGCCAAAATATATATATGTATATTTTTTTTCTCATTTTGAAGATTCACTTGCATAATAAAAGATGAGAGAGACAAAAGAGAAACAGGTAGAACTAAATCGATCGATCATCACCATTCAAAAATCACTTGTGGAGTATTTCATCTTAGAAAGGTGACAAGCAGCATTAGAGTTTATGGCTATTTTGCAGCCTGCAGTTAAGTCATTGCCCAACTTTAAATACGCTCGCAACATACATGATGTATTTAATGGCATAAAGAAAAACGGGGGAAAAAAACAGCTCCTTTCACATTCTGACTTTTTACTGCTTGTCCTTAAGCTTTAAGGGTCAGAAGGATTACAACCTTTGTCTATTACTACTGCCATATGCTTTTTAAGTCAGAAGTTTTCCCAAGAAATAGCCAAGTCCTGAGTCATTACCCTCACTAGTGGCCTATCTGCACTAAACTGACAAAGCAGTTAAATTCTTATTGCCTTGGTCTTTACCGTTGCTCTTTTCAACAGGTTTACCAATATGGTCCAAACCCGGCGGAAAATCCCCTACTGACAATCATGACATGGTGACAGTGTGGACAAAGAGTTAAAACACGTTAAGCATGGTTCGTCTGCCGAGAACTAGCTTTAATGGCGGGACAGAGTTTGTGTTGGAGTGGCTCTCAATCCCAGTTCTCCCAGTCTTCATCCATCTGGCCAAGAAGAAGAAGAAGAAGAATGAAAAGGGGTTAGTAAAACTTCTTTTTAGATTTTAAGTTAAGATTCTGGTAAAAGTCACAATGGTTATTTGATACTAACCTCTCCAGAAGCTTCTATTTTAGAGAGAGCCATCTGGACTTCTTCTTCTGTCATGTCCAGGTCAAAGTCTTTCTCCCAGTCCTCGCTCACGTCGGTGCTGGACCCTGGAGGGAGAATGACACATTTTGAACTGTCCGCTGCTGTTTCTTCTAAGCCTATTGGGCGGAAATCTCATAACCACATCACTGAGCTTAATCCTGTTTCGATTTAAAGTCGCCAATGTGAGTGAAAAACTTTTTCAGCTCAGCGTACCTTTCTTGCCATTGTTAGAGGGCGTAGATTTCCCACTGTCAGAATTAAGCTCAAACACTCTCAAGTCCTGCGGCCCCTCCTCCTTTGCTGCTTCTGGTTTAGATGTGGGTGCTGAAGCCCGCGCTGAAGCCCCATCAACAGTTACCTCTGGCTGGGTTACAGCTTCCACTTGAGCCTCGAGAGGTAAGTCACTCTTTCCAGGCCTCTGCTCTTCTTGCTTCTTGTCTGCGACATCTTCCAATCTAGCTTCCGTCAGTTTCTTGGCAAGCTCCGTGGCAACGGGCTCCGGCCGCACTTCCACCTGCGTTGGCAGGCTGACGCTGTCGCTGCTAACAGAGAGGGTGGCATCGCGCTCGTCGCTGGGAGACAGCACGGGGCTCAGCAGGGTCGTTCCTGTCAAGGTCGTGGGCAGCTGGGTTGAGCGGTTGTCCAGCGGGGGTGTAAAGTCGAGCTGAGATGACGATGTCGCGCCGAGGAAGTCATCTGACAGTGACAGCAGGGAGACCAGATTAAATGACAGGTTTGAAAGTGAATCAGTTTATTAACGACAGAAAGCTGAGGATCGCTTACCCTCCTCCTCTTCCTCCCAGCCCAGCGTCTCTGTGTGTGTGGCCTGCTCTGCCCTCTGCTTCAGTGCCACTCTCCTGGCCTCCTCCTAGAACACATGAATGTTACATTAGGTTTTCTAATCTCAATTGCTGTCCTAATTGTCAACAATATGTTTTACAAACACAGACTTCCACATCTTCAATGATCCTTTTTGAACATGTATTAATAGTTAAGAGAACTGAGAGTTTGTGCGTGTACAGGTTTAACCTGTTTTCTTTTTTTTTTTTTGGCCTTTACACGTGCGAGAAAAACATTTTAAAAATTAAATCTCGGGATTGAATCAATACCTCTCTAATGTCAAAAAGCAGAATATGATACAGTCAGCGTCACAGAGATCAGACTGGCTGGAGAGCTGTTATAAGCTTTAAGACCTGATTGAGTTGGCATTGTGTAACAAATTAGGTGGTATGTAAAGATTTGTTGTAATACATATTGTCCAACAACCTTGTAAACACTTTACTGTCTTCACACCAAATCGATCATATAACAATAGTAAAACATTTTTTTGCTACATGCACACAAAGAGATAGAGACACTGGCAGTAAGTTAAGATCTCAAGCATGTTTAAATCTTTTAACCATCTTAAATAAATCAATATTCGGTAGGTTATCTGTGACAGGGTTCTGTCTGTGCCCTGAAATTATCATGCTGAGGTAGCTCTAAAATTGGCCATTAGGTGTCTCCCAAAACATTGAACTGAGCTGATGACAAAGGCTATTTCACATCTAGCCGATAGTCTGAAGTTTAGAGTGTACTACGTAATATAGCATGATTACCTGGTCCAACTGGAAGACTTTGTAGAAATACCTCTGCCAGAATTCTGAATGGGCTACAGCTGCCGGGACCTGTGAAGTTAATGTAATGTTTTAGTTCAAAACAAAAACGAAGGCTGTGCTTTGTGAGAATATGTGTAGAGAAAAAGAAACAATCGATACCATTTTGGTGTAAAGGGCTCTTATAGATGGACTGTTCACCAAAAGCTCAGAGATTTCTCCCTTCTTATCTTCCAAACTGAAGCTGGACAGCCAGTTGTCAAACTGCTCTGGAGGACCTGGACAAAAATAACCTCTCGTTAAAATACAGTCAGATATTCAGAAAGCAATTCAACCACACTAATGAATCAGCACTTATTAATAGTTTAACATTTAAATCCTGGAATGTTGAACAAAAGTGAGGTAAGGTTGTGATTAATCATTATGTTAAATCATTGACATTATAAATAACATTCATGATCTGACGCAGGAAAACGTATTTGTCACAGCAGCAAGAGGAAGTAGTAGAGTAAGCAATCTAAAATATCTATTATATGAATATGTAGTAAACACAACAAATAAAAAAATAACCTACTTCAAACACAATACAACTAACACCAGTCTAACACTTGTTGTGTGCAGTCTTACCATCAGGTTCATTGCAGTATGTAGCAGGGTCAGCTTGCAAACTGTAGAGACGCGCCTGCAGGAAAAACAAATGCTTAGCTGCGGTTGTTCTTGTTTCCACATGCACATCATGTGCTGACTTCCACCGTCCTGCAGAAAAAAACTAAAGTCTGGCCTGAATCAAACGTTGCACAAGGATCATGCCTAGTTCTTTGGTTCGTGACGCTTTTAACGTGTCTTATTAACGGGCGACCCACCTTAGAACTGTCATAGACCTCTGTAGTTCCTGCTGGCGTTGCCACCAATGTGATCACATCACAGTCGATGGTTTTATCCGGGGGTGGAGCAAGTGTGTCTGATATCACTCCTAAGAAACTAGAGAGGCTCTTCTTCACCTTTTCTGTGGTCTCAGACGAACCTTCCACCTGGAACGCACAGGTTCATTTTGGTATTTAGAAACTATAGAAACCCCATTCATATGGAAGACATGCCATGACACGAGCCAGGTGTCGAACGAGGTGAAGGCTGCAAACCTACCGCGAGCTTGTTTCGGACAGCGGTGGCTGTAGCAACAATTGAGCAGGTCGTGTCATGTTGCACCACAGTGGAGAACTCTGTCAGGTCTCGCTTTATGAACTCTAAGGCCTCAGATGACTGCAAATAATCAAGATTAACATCCAGATTCAACATTTTTCATCTCGGTTAAGGAAAGTCTTGTTGCAGACGAGTGTGAAAGATAAAAACACGACAAGGAAAACAAAATAGTGAACAATACATAATGATATGAACAAACATTTATTTAAAAACGTTGTCTGATTCACCTCTGGTCTTCAGACACTGTGTATGTATGTGGACAGGAGATATAGTCTACAAATTATTAATAAGTAGAGGAGAAGGTCAGGAATAAATGTGTGCATGTAAGACTTGAGTTGTTTAGGAGAACTTATCTTCTCTTTATATATTAACTAAACACTCAGATTTCGTGGTACACTCACAGTCCTGCGAGCCGAGTACAGTAACACTCTTATTCATGGTTCCTGCTCACGTTAACAGGTAGGAGGAACATCTAACAATCCTGTGCAACCAGTTTTATTGACAGAGATAAAAGCTTGTCATAACATGTCACCACCATTAAAAAGATCTGGACGTAAAGCTGTATGAGTGTTTCTGGGCTTGAAGTGATTTGGAAAAAAACAAAATCAGCTTTTGCTGACTCCTTCTAGATGTTTCTACTGAGATCTAAACACAGCAGTGGAAGTATTGCTTTGAGAAACATCAGTAGACGCTGAGCAGCTGTTAAAGACACTTCTATAATGTTGTGATGACCTTTGTTTTTTAATGTAATTACCTTGTCTTTGACGGCCTGGAAGCTCTGCTGAAGCCAGCCTCCCCACCAGCCTTCTCTGTAATCACACACACACACACACACACACACACACACACACACACACATCAGCCAAGCGGAGAAAAGACAAACACACACACACCTAACATCACAACTACGGCATTTATTTAAAATCCAAACCCTCGCTTGTCAACAGAGACTCACTGACTGTCAGCTGTTTCTCAAGCTAACACGCAGCTAGCGGTTAGCCAGCGTCAGCTAAGCGAGCTAACGTGTGGAAACAAGCCGCACATGTGAGTCCCGAGGCCGGGCTCAGACGCGGACACGCCGGGTGTCAACACAAAGCAACACAGGCAGCCCCTGTCCGGGTGTCACTGCGCGACCCGAGTCGCTTTAAACCAGAGCTAACCGTTGCTACGCTAACGTTAGCCGAGGCTGTTGTTTTGGTAAACAGATGCACTTCCTGATCTGACTCCGTGAAGAGCGGCGAGCGCACAGAGGCGAGCACGGCGAAGCTCACGCTGTCAGACACACAGCGAGGTCTACGAGGTGTCGGTGCTCTCCGCTGTTTGTAATGATTTAAAACAAAAAAAGTAAATTGCGAGTTCACTCTCACCCTTCAGCCATCTTCAGACGATGACATCATCAGTATTTACTGAACTCTCACCCGGCTGCGTGGCTTTGAAAAAACACACACGTGACGCAGCGTGGCTCCTCCTGCGTGGTGTGAACACACACAGAGAGAGATCACTGCTTCAGTCTGATCCAAGTCACTGACTTAGTGAGTAAAAACTTTGATTTGACTGGCGTGGGATTCACCATGTGTTTCACTATATATTATCACAGCTCTCAAGTGCTTGACTGAGCTGAAGAGAAAGTGTAATGAAGTAATTTATTGATATTTCACCAATAATCAAGGTTCACAGTTTGTTTATTTTTAAAAAAATGTGCTAAAAACTCGACACAGAGTTACTAATTTTACTCAGTACAGGTCACAAACATTGTTATATGTAACCGTAATGTTTATTTTAGTGTTAAAATTTTGGAAATTTTCCAAATTGTAAACTTAGTGAATAAAAACTTTAATTTGACTGGCGTTGGATTCACGATGTGTTTCAATATATATTATTACAGCTCTCAAATAACGTTTGTGCTTGACTGAACTGAAGAGAAAGTGTAATGAAGTAATTGATTGATATTTCACCAATAATCTGGGTTCACAGTTTATTTATCTTGTATAAACTTGTATATTTATTTGGGGGGAGCTTTTATTTTGTTAATTGTAACAAATCACTTCCTGTTCATTCCCGCCATCCTCCTCCTTTTTTAAAAACGTGTTAAAAACTCGACACAGAGTTACTAATTTTACTCCGTACAGGTCACAAACATTGTTATGTGTTACCGTAATGTTTATTTTAGCGTGTAAATGTAGTGTTTTTAACTCGTCTGCCTAACTGCGTGATAAAATAGCTAACTGCTAATTAACGGCTGCTAACTGAATCTGCCGTTAACGGGAACTGGAGCAGCCGGACCAAGTTCGTCACTCTACAAATAAAATAAGTTAATATTGACAATATGGTAATTTATGTATTACAACATTTATTTATGCATTTCTATTAGGCTGGCAAAGGGGTGGAAAGTTTCTTAAAATTTTGGAAATATTCCAAATCGTGAACTTAGTGAATAAAATCTTTAATTTGACTGGCGTTGGATTCACTATGTGTTTCACTATATTTTATCACAGCTCTCAAATAACGTTTGTGCTTGACTGAACTGAAGAGAAAGTGTAATAATTGATTGATATTTCACCAATAATCTGGGTTCAAAGTTTATTTTTCTTGTATAAACTTGTATATTTATTTTGGGGGAGCTTTTATTTTGTTAATTGTAACAAATCACTTCCTGTTAATTCCCGCCATCCTCCTCCTTTTTTAAAAACGTGTTAAAAACTTGACAGAGTTACTAATTTTACTCCATACAGGTCACAAACATTGTTATATGTAACCGTAATATTTATTTTAGCGTGTAAATGTAGTGTGTTTAACTCGTCTGCCTAACTGCTTGCTAAAATAGCTAACTGCTAATTAACGGCTGCTAACTGAATCTGCCGTTAACGGGTAACGTTAACGGGAACCGGCGCAGCCGGACCAAGTTCGCCACTCTACCGAGCTGATTTAGTATGTAGGGCAAAAAAAAAGAAATCGACATAAGCATAAAAAAGTATAAATAAACAAATGTATTACATAAATACTTAAAATACAAATAAATTAATTAATATTGGCAATATGGTAATTTATGGATTACAACATTTAATTTATTTAGGTAAATAAAATGTCTGTCTGTTTTTACAGGAACACATGTTCCACCCAAGAATTCGAAGATAAGAAACCACGTCTCCCTGCATCATTTCAGGTTTGTAATCTGTCAGTAAAATGTGCGTTTTAAAAGATTATACACTGTAAAGTTTGTTTAGTGTTACCCCGAAACCCCACCAGCTTCAATACAGCTTTATTGGCATGGGAAACATATGTTAACATTGCCAAAGCGTGACATCAACAAGAAGCACAGATAAATGTCCTAACATAAAATACAGGAATATGGAATAATAATTAAATTGTTCAATATGTACAAAGTAAATGATGTCCAGCAGGAGGAGATGGTTTATTTCTGTCCTTCCTGGACCTCCTTCTGTGGTCGCAGCAGTTCACAAATTTTACAGCTATTTTTGTACGTTGCTGTACTTCACCCAGCAGGTATGGGAGTTTTTTGATGTGGTCTAATGTCTCAAAGTCTTTCTGGGTGTTTGTGATTTGTGGGAAATATATGTCTCTTTTTTTTCTCATTAAATTTTTATTAATTTTTGATTTTTACAACCCCGGTGCATTGTCAATTACATTCATACCTTAATTAAAGCATCCTTGCCCCCCACCACCCAATCCGCAACAACAGTACAAGCACAGATACAAGTATCTCTCTCATATCCCAGTAGTAGATCCGTTATATCAGATATCAAATTTGTCCATATTAAGATTGTGTTTTGTCCTGCATTGTTGACTCTTGCCGATGACAGTTCCAGGTAAACAATGTCCAAAAAGCTCCGAAGCCAATGAGTTTTTGATATATCATGAGGAGGTTTCCAGCGTTGACCTTACGTGTCTTTTCCGTTAGAGAGAGGTTGGATTCATCATTCAGTAGATGTACAACAGGGTCCATAGGTAGGAAATATATGTCTCTGATGTCTTTGTACAGATGGCAGGTGGTTAGGAAGTGCAGCTCGGTCTCCACCTCGTGTTGTGTGCAGTGGGTGCACAGTCTGTCTTCTCTGGGCAACCACATCTGTCTGTGGTTGCTTAGTCTGGAGTCGGTTACACAGCTCAGATAGTCGGTTACACAGCTCATGTCACTGCTACCAATCCACCTTCCAGTGCCAAGCCAAGTTCCTACGGACTCAGCTACTGCCACTCCCACTAAATTATCAAATATAGATTAATCCGCCGCTGAAAATAGTCCCCATTAGTTTTTAATTAATAGTTTTTTTAATTCAACATTTATTTGACTTTATATATACTATAAATATACACAGCAGTTCTGTGACCTGCATGCTTTGATTTAAATGTTTTTCCTCTCCTGCCTTCAGTGTGTGACAGCTTTAGGTCGACAGGATCTGACTGTATGTTGTAAAAACATCGCCATCTAGTGCAATCTGTCAGTAGTACAGCCTGTCCTGCCTTTGAAATACAGTTTGTTTAGATAGAAAACAAACAAAAGCTATAAAATATAAATGATGTCACGTTAAATTGAAGAAAATATATTTGATTTAGATGAATAATGCAGCCATAAAACCATGAATGTTGTCAAACAAAGAATAATATTGGAAAGGGAATGTTTATTTGTTTATTTGTTTGTATAATCTTGAAGAGGAATATAAAATCCAGTTGGGTATTTTTGGATAAGTGTTACATAAGTGTTACACAACACAGTATACAAACATACATGCAGTTTTTCTTTTTGTTTATTTAAACAATCATGTAATCTGTAAATCTAAAAGTTAGCTAATTTTTAAAAGTCTTTTAGACATTTGGAGGAGAAACCAGAGCACCTGAAGAAAAACTCTGTGGGATGATATTTACAAAGACCCAGCAATTTACACCATGAGCATGGAAGAAACCAAGGGAAAACCTCCTTTAAGAGGCAGAAACCTGAGCAGAACCAGGCTCATGGTCGACGTTGGACTAATAAGTAATATTAGCTGGTTGCTATGTGTTGTGTTGTTGACCGTGCTTGATGTTTGGCTGCAAAGTTAAAGATTTTTTAAAAATGTCTTTTGGACATTTGGAGGGGAAACCAGAGCACCTGGAGAAAACCTCTGTGGGATGATATCATTTACAAAGCAAGGCAAAACCAGTTGTTTTGTCCAGTCAGTCGTTATCGTGTTCAGTCAGTCGTTGCGTTCTTCTTCTATCCCGCTCCACCACAAAGAAGTTCAGGAACCTTCTCCACCATGAAGGTCTTTCCCTCCTCCGTACTCTGTGCTGTGGACCCTCCGTTATCTCTTCGCTGGCTTGAATATGTCTCACCTGTGGAGGCTGAGGTGCCATTTCAGTGCTTGTTCGATTCACCACTATCACCTGCATTTCCACATGCTCCTGCACTTCCTGTATGGCTGCCATCACTCCCCCTTTCACTACAATGTCCTTTTCCACTTCCTCCACAGCTGCTGTCTCCATGCAGGTTACGTCTTGCTGTGCAAGTTCGTGGATTTCCTCATTCGTGGCGTCCATCTATGCCATCTGGCAGCTCTTCTCCACCTGCATTGAGGTTTGAGGTTGTTCTAAGAGACTGAGCTGCTCCTGGAGGATTTTAGTAGTTTAACATTCAGACTTCAGACGTTCTGTAAAAACAGCAGGTCCTTCTGGATCTCGATCCTACGCTTACGCATTAACATGCTCTCCTGAATCTTCAGTGATTTCATTTCATTGTGTTTTGTTAGGCAGAGCTTTGCAATCCTGCAACAGTACTGGAATCTCTACGGAGACGTCAAAGGTCACTCCTTTTGGCTTCTCTGCATTCCTTTGGATGTCCTCTGTTGCTTCAGCCTTCGAAACGTTCTCTGTTGCCCCGGACATCTGGATGTCCTCTTGGACGTCCTCCATGGCCTCAGCTTTCTGAACGTCCTCTGTTGCCTCGGCCTTTGGAACGTCCTCTGTTGCCCCGGTCATCTGGATTTCTTCTTAGCCGTCCTCCGTTGCCTCGGCTTTCTGAACATCCTCTGTTGCCTTGGCTTTCTGAACATTCTCGTTGCCTCAACCATCTGAACGTCCTCTGGGATGTCCTCTATTACCTCGGTCATCTGGACGTCCTCCGTTGCCTCAGCCATCTGTTGCGTTGGTCCTCTGGCCTTCCTCGTAGGGCTTCTCCTTGCTTGAGGTGTCATCAGGTTAGTTCGTGGATGTGTTGCACCCACAGGGTGTTGTACAGCCGGTTAGCACAGAGTGTGGCCTCAGCCGCACAACCACCCTCAGGTTACAGGACAGCCTGTAGAAACACAGCACATTAGAGTTTGAACATATCAAATCAACTTCATTTATTTATTTATTTATGATATTTAAGATTATCTACTCTTCCTTGTACGTCAGTACAGCAGGATATTGGCAGCTGTAGGTGGGTGACAGCTGCCGAATGATCACCCTCCGACCGTCTTCTTACATCGACGGTAGTCAAGGTACTCAGTGACCATGAGATACCAGCAATCGATGTCCAGGACCCTGCGAATGGTCCTGCACAGCCCAGCCTTTGTCATGAACTCTTGATTTGAATTACCTTGAAAAGACAAAAAAGAAAGAAAGAACAGCTGTTCAGATCAACCTCCTGCAGCGCCGCTGATAAGTGTGATGAGTAGCGTAGGTAGCGTAACGTCAGCATAACGTAGAGGAGCGTAGCTCCTTATGGCTGTGTCCAACAAGTGAGCGGGCAGAAAAAGTGATGAAGTGGTAAAAGTGAACGGAGCAGCAACAGCACAGAGAGAGAGATTAGCAGGAAGTTTGTCAGTTAATAAATGCGACAGCCTCTCAAGCTAACGTTAATACTACGCTTTTTTAGCTGCTCAGTAGCATTAGCTACATTAATTAGCTGCTTGTCATTACTACCTGTGTGAATCCAGAGGAGCGGAGAGAGGAGCGAGGAGAGGAGTGAGGAGTAATGCAGGGAGAGGAGTGAGGAAAGGAGCAGAGAGTGATGCAGGGAGAGAGCACCACTGCCGAAACACTGAGGGGTGTCTAAACTTTGTTTAAAGAGGGCCAGATTTGACATTGTGAAGATGCCCGAGGGAAAAATAAACAAGTTACATACAAATGCACTGTTCTCTAACAATCATTGTCACAACTATCATTTTTTTTAAATGGCAGTGTAACCAAATCTATGCCAATCAGACGTGAACAAATCTAAAAATCAATTCTGCCTTTCTTTTACATCTGAAGTCATAACAAAGAATACAGCTTTATTGGCATGGGAAACATATGTTAACATTGCCAAAGCGTGACATCAACAAGAAGCACAGATAAATGTCCTAACATAAAATACAGGAATATGGAATAATAATTAAATTGTTCAATATGTACAAAGTAAATGATGTCCAGCAGGAGGAGATGGTTTATTTCTGTCCTTCCTGGACCTCCTTCTGTGGTCGCAGCAGTTCACAAATTTTACAGCTATTTTTGTACGTTGCTGTACTTCACCCAGCAGGTATGGGAGTTTTTTGATGTGGTCTAATGTCTCAAAGTCTTTCTGGGTGTTTGTGATTTGTGGGAAATATATGTCTCTTTTTTTTCTCATTAAATTTTTATTAATTTTTGATTTTTACAACCCCGGTGCATTGTCAATTACATTCATACCTTAATTAAAGCATCCTTGCCCCCCACCACCCAATCCGCAACAACAGTACAAGCACAGATACAAGTATCTCTCTCATATCCCAGTAGTAGATCCGTTATATCAGATATCAAATTTGTCCATATTAAGATTGTGTTTTGTCCTGCATTGTTGACTCTTGCCGATGACAGTTCCAGGTAAACAATGTCCAAAAAGCTCCGAAGCCAATGAGTTTTTGATATATCATGAGGAGGTTTCCAGCGTTGACCTTACGTGTCTTTTCCGTTAGAGAGAGGTTGGATTCATCATTCAGTAGATGTACAACAGGGTCCATAGGTAGGAAATATATGTCTCTGATGTCTTTGTACAGATGGCAGGTGGTTAGGAAGTGCAGCTCGGTCTCCACCTCGTGTTGTGTGCAGTGGGTGCACAGTCTGTCTTCTCTGGGCAACCACATCTGTCTGTGGTTGCTTAGTCTGGAGTCGGTTACACAGCTCAGATAGTCGGTTACACAGCTCATGTCACTGCTACCAATCCACCTTCCAGTGCCAAGCCAAGTTCCTACGGACTCAGCTACTGCCACTCCCACTAAATTATCAAATATAGATTAATCCGCCGCTGAAAATAGTCCCCATTAGTTTTTAATTAATAGTTTTTTT